>NC_086195.1:70464505-70712005 GCF_035770615.1 Melospiza melodia melodia
ACTTCCAATAAAACAGTACACTATTGATTAAAATAATAGTACAAACTGTCACCCTAATGAAGGATGACTCTAGATGATGTTAAATACATATAATAAGCCTTTTGTAAAAATTATCACCTGAAAATATGTATTAAGAATTGATCCCTTTTCCTGGGAAACCCACAAACATAGGATTCATGCTTTGTTTATGGCTGTATTGTTGCTCTGGTACTGTTACTCTTCACCTAGATCTACACAGAACCCCACGGCTGTGCCAAAAGAAAAGATGCTCTCAGCAAAGTCTGTATCCCCTGCAGAGAATGGTACACATTTCCCTTGGATGACCACCTGAACAGGTGGAGGAACAAAAATGTGGAACAAAAGACCATGAATCCCAGAAAAGCAGCAATGATTACATTGCTTTTAGATTCATTATTCAAGAGACTTCTCAGTTGCCTAAACAATCTCAATATGCAATTTTCTCTTTCATCCTCTTTTGTATGTACCTCTTTGAGTTCATTCAGACTCATTATAAGCCATGAGGTCAGAGAGGAAAAAATTAATGAGGCAGCAGTTACCATTTGAGAAGCATCTGACCAAAACTGCCCAAGTCAGAACTTCAAGGGTGGCCTGAGGACCTGTGCAGTGCCTTTGCTGACCAGTATCAAAAGGGTTTTTTTTTTTGACAATGAAGAGGGAATATAATACATTCTTACATGCATGCAAAAAAAAAAAAAAAAAAAAAAAAGTATTTGCAAAAAGATCCTGTTCCTTCATGGAAAGAATTGTAAGAAAGAAGTTCCAGTCCTTGTCTGAATTTAAAATTTTACAGCACTGTTTTCAGCCATTCATGATGCAAGGAATCCGCTTTGAGGAGCTGCAACTCCTTTCCTTAGTCTTAGATAAAACCAGGCAGAGAAGAAACAAATTGTCCTTGTCCTTGTCATCTTCCTATTGCTGCTTGAAACACCAGCAACCAAATTCTGATTTCCAAGAAAAATGTAGTTATCTGTAAAGAAGCCCATCATCAGAAAAATATCATGCTTGGCAAGTGCTCAGCATTTAAAATTGGAAAAACAAAGTCCACTCAAGCAAGTCAAACAAGACTAGAACCTGAGTCTCTCTGCGGTCCTGAAGCCAATCTTAGCATTCAATTGTTACTATGATACTTGTCAGGCTTCTCATCAGCCCAGCAGTACTCTGCCACACAATTCCTGGCCACAGGCCACAGTTTGGTCAGGCACCTCCTCAGAGCCAGCTGGGAGCAGCCCTGTAGAGAAGGACCTGGGGATATTGCTGGATGGAGAACTGAATGTTCTCCCATATTCAGAAAGCCAACTGTGTCCTGGGCTGCAGCCAAAGCAATGTGGGCAGCAGGGCAAGGGAGGGGATTCTGTCCCTCCTGAGACCCCACCTGGATCCAGCATCCAGCTCTGGGGACTCCAACACAAGAAGAATGTGGACCTGTTGGAGTGGGTCCAGAGGAGGCTGTGAAGATTATCAAAGGACTGGAGCATCTCTCCTACTGAAGACAGGCTGAGAGAGCTGGGGTTGTTCAGCCTGGAAGAGAGGAGGCTCCAGGGATACCTTGGAGCCAATACAAACTTAGGAACTCTGGGTCCTGGGTTAAGAAATCCCATGCCAGGGAGCTGCATCACAAACCCAATGTGACCCACTGCCTGCCTCACCATCATCTTAGGCTACAGATCATTTCTAACTTTGGGCAGGAGTCTCACTGGGCTTCTGCCAACATAAACATAGGCACCATGCTCTGAGGCACAGAGCCCGCTGTGGATTCAGGGGGTGCTGTGTCAATTAAAGCACCCCTTGAAGCACAAACATATCAGGAAAACCCAGAATTGTACATTTTGGAAACTGGGGGATGTGCTGAAGGATTGCTGTTCTTAGTCATATGCCAGGGCATCTGCTATGAGCTACTGTTAGAAACAGCATAAGGGGCAAAATGAAATTAAGATAGATTACCAAGTTCCTGGGGAAAAGAGAATCTTGAAAGTTCACAGTCAACTTTCATAGTATTCTGTTTAAGGAAAAACCTCCAAACAACTATCTTGCGCATCCAATCTCGTGACATTGAAGCACTAAGACCAGCACTAATGGCTGCTTTGAGCATTCTACTGCTTTTATGCAAAATGACACCATTCTGCTTGCAGTTGGCAAGAGGAAGCACTGCAGCTGGAGCTACAAGGCTTCTCAGGAGCAGGCCAAAAGCAGGAGATGCAACCATATTAGTGCTGCCCCTCAGATGTAGCCTTGAGCTACCCTCTAGCACACAGCAAGGAGCAGAGAGAACCTCACCCTGTACCTTCTGCACAAACAGAGCTTCTCCAGCTGCATCTTACTGAAACTGCTATGGTTCATCTGGCGTACGTGGAAAAGCCCAGATAAAAGCCCAGAGCAGAGGGCTTTGTGACATCTGTAACTAGGTTACCCAAAGGCTTTGAATTCATGGTAACAAAAGCCACAGCGATCCCTAGCAGCACATCTGGAGCTCAGTCATTCTTCAGTAGCAGAAAATCAAGCTAATGAAACCTAAATATTGTTCCTTGACTTAAAATATCATCCAACGTCTTAAAGCAGATTACAGATGCCAGCTGATGATCTTATCTCACATCAAGCCAGGACAGTGCACAGCTGGGGTGGCTCTTCCCATCTTTGTCCCTCATGAATGCTGTCAGAGTCCATCTGGCCATGGTAACTGGGACAGATGGGCAAGGAGAATATCCACCTTGTATTCCGTGAGGGATGGATCTGGTCTACATGATGCCCAGGCACCAGTGATGGTGTGCAGGCCTCCTAACAGACACACAGATGCTAGGGAGTGACTTTGAGTGTTAGCAGTACATGTGAAGGCTTTTTTGAAGCCCATCACTGCCTAGATACTGGTGCCTAGAAAATAAAGTCTAATCTTTCAGGATCAATTAGCCACGTTAACCAGAGCATGTGAAGAAATAAAATGGGGGTGTACCTGTACTGGTGATTTTGTTTTTGGAAAGTGCTGGCGAATTTGTGATCCATGATCCTCAAGAACTGCTGAAACAGAAGTGGGTTCTGATTGTTGAAGAGCACGTAAGACCCGACTTGGTGTGTTTGTGGGTAAAAGTACTGGGAAGGCATTAGGCAAAGAGAAATCAGGTATGCAACATTCACAAGGGAAAAGAAACCCAGCAGAGGTATCTTTCTTTTCCCGTCTGAGAAACTGAACACTTGATCTCCTGATGCCTCCTATGCTCTGCCTTATGACACAGAAAGCTTGTTCCCCTGGTCACTCTGTTAATAAGCACTGATGGGAAAGAAAAGGGGAGTGAAGTTATGACAGGTTAATGAGGCTTCTGTGACACGGTTTGCTGGCGTGGGGAACTGCATCTCGTAGAGTCTCAGGCTGCACATTCCACATCTGCCAGCCAGTGACTGAGGCTAGAGCTCTAAATGGAGGCTGGAGTTCTGGGACAGGTCTGGCCCCTTGGAGCATGATGAAAGCTACACAAGCATAATTTGATCAGATATACAAGCCCCAGAAGCTCTGTGGTTTATTCCGATTATAATCCTTGGAGACTTTAGGTGAATACTTATTTCAGCCTAGAGAGATGTACCAGGTTAAGAGCGAGACTGACTTTTTGCCACAGTAACTGAGCAGATGGAAAACTGAAGCACAGTGCATTTTTCCATGTGAAGCATATTGCTGCTCACTGTGAGAAAACAGCAATTTGTCAGGCTGCTTCATTCAGACACAGGTAGGCTCAATGGGCCAAATTTTGCATGTAGTTGCTTCCCAAGAGGTGCAAAAGGCATAGCTTAGAGCTGTTGTTAAAGAGCTGAGTCATTTTACATGTTTCACATGTTTTAGGTGAAAGAGTAATGAATGGTGGTTTAGGCAGCAGGAAAACACAAACATTTATCCAGCTGTTCCAGAAAAAGCTTTTCTTCCTAAAATTGCCCAGGGTGCCCACACTTTATTTCAAAATATTGGAACTGCTAATTCTGAAGCCTCTGGCACATGCCTTGTTTCACTACTAGGTGGGTACTATGAGACCAGGAGTCCTTTCTATGACTCTGTGGGTCTCCAGCAGCAGAAATTTGACATCTGGTTGATATTATTATTCCATTACAAGATTAAATCTTCACTCGCTTGGCTTTTTTGTGGGCTCCAACACATTCCACTTCAGTGACAAATGTCCCTTGAGCCAGCAGTGCTTTGACAGGGTGGGAGGTACCCCTGCAGAGGGACTGACAAATGGTTTCCATGAGAAGTTTAAGTACCCTCAGGGAGCAGACAGAATTTCTGCATGAATATCAAGATGAAAAGGAAACCCCCAAATTGCAAGGGATTTGTGGCAAAAAACCAAAAGGTTCCTCCCCAAGCAACTGAAATTGCATGTGACATTACAGACTTGTATAAGACATTGCAGCAGCTCAGACTCACAGGTTGCCTCAAAAGTGGAAGCAGGCTACAATAAAGCAGCATGTTCTTGACCTTCTGAACAATTTCTACTTCCTTTTGTAACAGAAGCAAGAGCTCCTACTGGGTTCAATCCACTCATTCCAGTGGAAATTTGAGACCAAATGAACCTGCTTCATATGAGTTTGCCAAACCCAGGCTAATAGCAGGATTATTCACTAGCCCAGAGTGCATAAGGATCACACCCCAACAATGCTTTAAAGTATGCTGGTGGTCAGGATGATAATATAGGGTAATGGCTCCTTTCACTTTAGGATCTCCAAATACTTTACAGATGTGAATGGAGAAGTGCAAAGCAGAATTTCCCAGCCCCACTTTGCTGAGAACTTTCAGGGGCATTACTGTGTTCAAGGAATTCATCCTGGTTAAGGGAAATAGAAAAGCAGGGACAGGGGCCCCAGGAACTTGATTACCAATACTTGGATGAAAGCATTAGACATGACTTCACAGCCTCCCAAGATAAGAGTTCATTGTTTCATGGTCTTCTCCCTTCAATGTGGAGATTAGCTCATGTAAACTAAACACAGGAAAATAACAGCCAATCCTTCCTTTCCAACAGCAAGCACAGAAAAGGCAAATTGTCTTTAGTGGGTGCAATGAGCTTTGCATTTAACACCACAAGCATAAATCTCAGAGCAAAATTTATGATGGCTGAGACCATAATCTGCTTTCTCATTCTATTGTTCCTATCCTATCATCAACACCAACACTGCAATACCCCCATGGTCTTCTGGCCAGAAAAAAAGCAGGATAGAGTTTCCCTGAAGGATTAATTAGTGACTAAAATGAAAATAAACAAAACCCCCACAAATCAACCCTGATGACTCTTAAATTGTTTCTACTTGTCTCTTGTGATTTCCTAGTTGTGTTTTACCAGCTTTCTAGCCTCTAAGAATTTTGTCCCACTAGATAATACACAAAGCACCTAACATAATACTACAATGTAATCAAATGACATTTATCAAATGTCTTTTGTCCTATCAAATAATTTACCTTCTTTATCAAATATAAAGAAGGTTCAGCTGTGACTGGATAGTCCTCTGCATTTCTGTCCCTATTTCCTCCACCACAGCCAGCAGGGCAGTCCCACCATGTGCAAATCCATCCTTGTCAGTGGATGGGCAGATGCTGTGTCAGACACTGCTCATGGTGCCTCCTGCCTCCAGGGAGACAGGGAACTGTGAGGTGGTGACACATGTACCACCTGCTCCCTCCCCTCTGTGCAGGAGCACACACACATACAGCTGCCTGGACACAGAGGGAGGGTCAAACATAGCTCCTTCTCTGGGAAGAGAAGACAGGCAGCAGCTTGGCAATCAGGCAGAGGCTGCAGCCCTCTACTGCTCCTTATCAGTATCATCTGTGGTTTTAGGAAAGGCAAAAAAAGTTTTCCAAATATGAGTCTTTTTCCCTTAACAACTGAGCTCACATTCCTTCTTATGATAATCTCTTTGGATAGTCATGGAGAGTTTAATACATTTTCTTTTATTTTTCAGAGAGAGGTGCACAGGGCTGAGGTGTAGTTCTGCTTTTCCCATATTAAACTTCCTGGTACATCAGAGACCCTCTATCCCAGTTAGTGAGTATGAAGGGAAGTATGCAGCTGGTCTGTCCCACACTTTACAGGACAGTGCTTATAATCCTGGCCTTCTCATTCCACAGACTTAAATGCCAGCAGGAAAATTCCTATTTTTGACAAAGCCATAGGGAGGCAGTCTGCATACTCCACTAAGTGTGAAGGAACATGCCATTTCCATTTAGATGATTTCCTTCACAATGGCAAGAGCTAGAAATTTCCTCTCTAAAGTGTAAACAAACCAAAGTTTAGGTTCTGACTATGCTGAATGAGGCTCATAAATACATGACAGAGGCCAGATCCAGCCCACAGGACATATGTTTGACACCTCCGGCCTATGTGGATAGGAAATGCTTATAAATAGTCAGTCCCAGTTCTCTGGAGACAAATATTTTTGACACAGAGTGTTCAAGCACAAAGAGTCATTTGCAGACCACCCAGGAGACTTGCATTGAAATGACCTTCCTTTGCTTGGATGATCAATTATACTGATGTTTATTTCAGGAGTTGCAACATTTGTTCTGAAATGGAAGCAGCCCGGAGGAGCCATGTATATAACCCCACTTACTTGTTGGTAACTGCCTGCATAAACTCATCCATCAGCTCGTCGTACTGCTTCCCACGAACCCTCTTGTGTTTCAGTCCAATATACAGTGGATCATTCAGGAGAGCCTAGGACACAAAGCAATTCTGTTGACATCTCTTCTGCAGACGGACAGAGATTTATGTCCCAGCCTACCAAAAATTTTTGTCTGATGAAGTCATATTACTTTTACTTACTATGCCAGCTCACACGTCTCCTCCCAAGCAGGAAGTGTTTCTGTAGGAAGCTGTGGCCTATCTTTTAGCATAAATAAAGTCAGAGGGATGCAACAGCTCTTGACTGCCATAGGAAATGGAGCTCTGCATCCCCAGAACATCTCTACCAAAGGCTCTCTGCCAAAGTGCCTACTCTCAGTGAATAAAACTGACCCTGTGTGGGGGTGTTCACTGTGCATTCAGTTCTTAATTTTTCATTGAGGGCAGGACAGCTGTTGACCACTAACAGTGCTTTGTGCAATGAAGACCATCTGATGTAACTTGAAATGATTTGCCATTTAGGCCTTCTGGGTGACAGCACAGACCACAATCACATGGAAGAATGTTCCCAAGCCCTGCACCTGCCTAGCACTCACCTCAATTATCTGGCAGGTATAAAGTCAAGGTATTTTCATACAACAGATTAATTTAGATTTTGGTTCTCAATAGGAACATAAATTCACGCCATTCCTCCAAGGTGTTAAGTCAACATCCACAACTCACCTAAAAAGGATTGGGTCAGCACGGAAATTACAGGACAAACACCGGCAGGAGGCAGGTAGGCCAACACTTCTGAGAGTCACTGCAAAGGAACTCCCCTTCCAATTTCAGGAACCAAACTATCCACATGAGGGGAGGATGACCCATCTCACATTTATTGTCCTGCAGCCATATAGTCCTAAATACTGGCAGGTATGCTATCAGATCTGTTTTTACAGCCACAGCTGTTTTCCCTTCGAAGGAAAGATGAAAGAGGTTTCCCTGTGAGTTTGATACATTAGGGCTCTGCAGGGCCACAAACAGAAAGGAGACCCATTTGCATAACTTCCCTGATTGCTCCTACAGCACTGTGTGCTCTGGGCCCTGTTCACAGAGCACAAAATTCTGCCACAGACAAGGTGAGAAATGCCAGGCTCTGAAAAGAGACTGATTTGCTGAAAGTGTACACAAAGTATTATGTGTACACAAAGATTGTCAGGAGGATAAGTTGGCAACTGATGCTAAAAATATAACACAATGGCTGTATTTACTGAGTTCTACCTGAGGTTCATGTATTAGCAACAGTCACACTTGGGTCACCAGAGTTGATGGGCAGAAATGAACAGGATGAATGCATATGAGAGGTATCTTATTAATGCACTGATAAACAAGTTTACTTGTGGGGCAGGATGCTCCTAGGATGTGCTTAGAGTTCAGTTAATCTGGGTTTATGTGCAAGAGAATGCCATTAAATAAATAAGCAAACAAATTACTTATATGGTGAGGAAATACATTGTTCATATTGCTGGAAAACAGCAGCTTCTATATGTTAACCCCAGATGTGGAAATTGCCATCACAGAGAAGTTCCTAAAGACATAAATTACATCTAATCTTGGGTGGAGGAAAAAGGGTCCAAGACTGATTCTCTAAATCCCTTCTTCTGATGCCATCTGACCCTTGCAGAGGCCTAAAAATCACTGGTGCCAGTTGGGATTTTAGTGCCCACTGTCAGCTGAGACAGAAGCAAGATGGACATGCCCGTCAGATGCTTTTCATGGGAAGAGCACTTTTACCCAGGTCCCTCTGGGAGAAGCTTCAGCTGGGAAGCTCAAAGCACTGGTGGTGTGCAGATCAGCACGGAGGACAAGGAAGAGATGAAGGATCCAAAATAAAGTACAATGCTCTATTGACTGGAGACTGCAGTAAGTGAGAGACTGAGACACAATTCCTGCTTTAGCCTCAGTGGGTCCAAACTCAGAGTTCTCCCTTTTCAGGAAAGACCATGAATCAGGCTGAGATGAGCACACCCTGTATTCCACAAGTCCATTACAGGCTGCTATGCTAAAGGGGTAACATAATCCTGGGGCCAGAGACCAAAGAGGTAATTGAGATTCTCAAATGTCAGTTATGGGCACTGATTTTGCATTCTTTCATTCTTTTCAAGGGTCCAATGTGAGAAGCTTGGGGCAGGACTGAAAGAGGTGTAGAAAATCTAGCTGTCCAGTGCGCATCAGCATGTCTGAAAATGTCAGCATTAATTCGTCTTTATACACAAACTCAAAGCTCTTATACCCCAGATTTTTCATGTCCCTCAAGAAATGTGTGTTTGGTTTGGGGTCATGTGAAGCACAAGTAAATTTTACAAAAATGGACAAGCCAAGGCATCATAAATCGCTATAGGATATTAACTTTAAAAAGACATCCTCACAGATGTCCATTCTGGCATTGCTGAAATGTTTCACTTTGGCCTTTCTGAGCCAGAGTCATAAGGCAAGAATCTGCAAACAGATGGAGTCCTCTTGCTTGGTTATCGTGTGCAGTAACATGTGTAATCTAACAAAACAGTGACATTAATCATTCCCAAACCACTCACCAGGGATTCTCCATTTCTGGAATATAGTCATCTCTACACAGACATGAATATCTGCCTGTTCCCTCACAATTACCAGAGGAACAATCATTCTGGGACCTCCTGTACGAAGCCTGTCAACTCACCTTGCCATGCTGAAAGGTGGAGCTGAGCTTTCAGCTCCAGCTGGTAACTCTGAGATTGAGTCTTTTCACCAGGGGACCATGAGTCTATTTAGTGCTTATTTCAGTTCCCCACAAGGAAAAAAGGTTCTCATGCATCAAACCAGAATTAAACCTTCCCATTTTTCTGCAGTGCTGGTCTAGCCATCCTCTCATTTTGGATGTCTCCAGTCTTGTCTCCACATTTAGGAAACTGGCACCAGTTAAGCACTAATCTTGATTCTTTATTCCCCATGTCAGATTAATGAAAAATTGTCTTACCTCGTTGTCTGTGCCAACGTCCAGCAGGACAGGGAGGCATTGTTGTGGGTTAACTCCACCACAAGCTGTGTACAAAGCGAGCTTTCCAACTGGGATGCCCATGCCATAACTTCCTAGGTCTCCTAAACCAAGAATCCTCTCTCCATCTGTCACCACAATAGCCTAGGAGGATCAAAAGACACTTGTTTGGGGTTACCAAGGCTCTAGAAGCAAAACCACTGTTTCCACACTGATGCCACTTTGCAGATGCACTGTGCAATGGATATTTGCTCCTTGTCCCTGACAGCATGTTAATTAGCTGTCAGCAACAGGAGGCTGCTCATTTTTCGGGGTAGAGAAAGTGTGGTTAACAGGAAGCAGCTCAGAGTGTGGGACAACAGCAGCTCTGCTGGAGAATACTTCAATTCACTGTAACAGAGCCCAAGCAGCATGGCTTTTTGTGCATCCCCAGCTGTACTACAAGAAGTATCACAAATGAGATCTGGCCTTGATTTTTTTCATCTTTGTTTCTGAAAGAATAAAGTGTGCTTAGGTACTGCATCTGTGGAAGAAACGTATTTCAGTGTCCTTTCTTATTCAACATAAACTATACACATATTAGAACTTTTTGCTATTTGTTTTTCCTTTTGAGTCAATGTGAAGTGTCAGCAATGAGAAAGTCTCTTTTTGGGTGGGCTCCATCTGGTTTTGGGTGTGTGCTCACTTCTTTACCACGCCCAGAGGATGCAGTTGGGATTGAAAGGCAGTAATGGGAATAGTGAAAGCAAAAAGCATATGCATTGCTACAGGTTTATCCTGAAATTAAATTGAGTTAATATTCCAACTATGCAGAGAATATTAAAACAAAATTAAGTTCTAATGAATCAAAATATTTCTCTGGAGCACTGATCCCCTTTCATCCAAATAAGTGTTCTCAGGCAAACCTAAAAACCTTTCAATAGCATTTAGATATCCATCAGAGAGAGAAAAATTCTTCAGCCTAGGATGTGCTGCAGCACTCTATAGTTACCATAGCTCCTGAAGGCAACACTGACAAATGAATCAGAACAGAAAATACAGCATGGGAGAAATGTATTGCTATTGGTAAGAGAGGAGGAACTGGATTCGCATTTGTTTGTGGCTCTTTGGATTTGAAAAACACCCCAAAAAAAGAGCACAGTTTCTGTGAGCACCTGATACACAAGGACGTTAAAGTAATGTTTTTATTTGCTCATGTTCATATGATCAGAACTCAATAAATAGGACATTAATCTCTTAATGAGCAGGGCAGATCCTTCTACCTGAAGGTAGGAGGCTACAGGTTTAACAGTTAGGAACCTGTTTTCTATTTTCATCTGTGATACAAATTTTCTTGATGACTCTAGTGAAGTCACTGAATAAAGGTTAGGTGTGCAGTTTATGACAGCCATCTAAATGGTTTCTAAACTCATTTGACATCTGATGGGGAGAGACAGAAACCTCCAGAGATCATCTCTTCTCTCCAGCAGCTGTTTGGGAACAGATGAATTTCTCTTTGAAAAGCTTAGCTCCCTCTTCACTGGCACTGCAGAAGTACTCACAATATGAGACTAGGCAGCTGATATTAACTAAGATGACTCTGGGACTCAGGCTGCACCCAGTTAACCAGTGCAGGTTTGCAGTGCCTTAGTAGCAGGCAGGTGGCCCAGCAGAGTGATCCAAAGTGCTACACTGATCTTCAAGCTGCCAAGTCAATGCAGAGAGGCAAGTGCTGCTGTTGGCATTCCCAGTTTTCTGCACTGATTGCACAAGGTCAGCCTTTACAGGGTGAACTGATACTCTACATTGAGTGAACCAGCAGAAAACACTCCATGGGAAGGATTTTGAGCAGCCCTGTACACCAGCAATCCTGGTGGGGATTCAAGATCCTGAGTGCACTTCAGGGCAGGCATCCCACAGAAAGAGGGAGGAATGAAGGGAGGCAAGGAAGGATGGAAGGCCAGTGCAGTAGCTTGCATGGCAGCACACTTGTCTTGGAATAAAATACATGTTTCTTCACAATCCTCACTTTGAGTGGCTTGAATTCATAGCTGCCATGATGACACCCATCCTGTATGATTGTTTGCATTCTTTTTGCTTTAGCTGGGCCATTGTGAAGAAAAGAGTACAAGATTAAGGAACCAGAGAGAAAATTGTCATGGGAAGGCACTCCTGAGGATGGCCAGCACTTCATCCAATATTTCTTCATGTCAGGATTCATTAGCCATCCTGGAAGAGACACAAAACCCCCACATTCCCATGTAAGTATGACCAGAAATGGTTTCTTCTCACTTGTTCTGCTTCTGGTACTATGGTTCTTTCAAGGCAGCCCAGCTTTGACAGGAGGGTTGAAGGTGGCTCATTAGAGCTTGGCTGAAGCTTTGCTAAGCTAAGCAGAGCAGCAGCACCCGTCCACACCTTCCAGGCAGAGGATTCAGGGTTTGGCCCAGATTTCCCATTTCTACGGTAAGCACTATTGCCATGAAGCCTTAATAAGCCAAATCCGATGAGCAAAATGTGGGCAGCATCTCCAGGTATTTCTGCACTGTCTTTAGTGGGTGGTGTTCAATAGTGGGGGGTGTTCAGCCTTTAAAAACAACCAACAAAACTGGGTCCCTCCAGAGACTTAGGCACAGTCCAGGTGCCTCCCTACTTATCTCAAAATCTTGAGTGTTCCAGTTCAGACATGAAGTCTGTGCACAAAGACGCAGGGAACCTGTGCTGCTGAAATGAGCTGCCTTTGTAGTCTGGCAAACCTGGAAAGTAGATAGTCTGAATCTCTTTCATGGACCATTGCCTCTCCTATGGTCTGTTTTGGGTGCCAGAGGGGCTGTTTCAGCAACAGCCTCTAATCTTCCTGTGCCAGTTTCCCCATCTGCAAAAACATTTCTATTAGCCATAATGAATTCTGCTCACAGTTCTGAGTTGGAAACAAATGGAAATACTGAGTTTGTTGGACAGAACAAGGACAAAATACCTAGCCTGCCTCTCTTCTCCATGGTTCCAAACACTAGTTTGTATGACTGTGATCACTTTTTCTGAAAATATGTTAAATTTCCATTTTTTTCCCCCTTAGAAATGGAAAATGCTTGCAAGATTTTCTCAGCTGCCAAACCTTTGTTCTGGGAAGAAGCAGATGATTGACAGGAAACCAAAACCCAGTCAACAGCCATGGAAATTCCCAGAAAGATGTACTTTCAGACTGATAGAATAAAGTGAGGTGACTGGCAAAACCTGTCTTAAGTGTTGACTTCATTTCATGCCAGGGACTTGCCCAGCCCCGAGCTCTAGTGAAAAACACTTCACAAGAACACTTTTTGGGTGGGGTGTCAGTAATATTTTCAGCTGCTGGATATCAAACATGATTTGCAGGGTTGCCAGAGTTCTTGATGCTGCATGACTCACTGGACTTGGGAAGGAGTCCTACAAGCATGTTAATTACAGAGATACTGTAAAGAGCTTTGGTACAAGTTAGCCACACAATTCTTCAATACACATATCTTACTTTTTCACTAGGGCCCCTATTCTGTACACTTTTATTAATATGCACATTTTTTTTTCACTGACCATGATCCTGCTACCTCTGAAAAAGTCGTTCTTGACTGCATACATACATGATAGAGTCTCTGAAGTCCCAGCTTGACTGGAAATTGAAACTGAAGTTCAGCCTGAAAATTGTCTGAGGAAGAAAAGCATTCTTTGCTTGTCCTTTTATACAGCCAGTTCTGTAAATGATGCCAAGCAGTTCCACTAAATTTTGCACCAAACTGCCTGTAATTTCCCAGTCCACAGAAGACATGCTACATACCTTAACATTTTCTTCAGGCCAAGAGTTTAGCATTGTTGCAATATGGCCTCTGTCATGGATGGTGATAAACAATCCCCTAAGAGAGGAAAAGAAAAGGAAAGAAAGAGAAGAAAAATAAGCCTTTAATAAAACTAGTAACTCCAAGATAAAAGAAAACAGGTGAGCTTGAAAATGGAGGGATGTAAGCTGCTGAGTACAAAACCAGGCAACTCACTGACACAAAAATGAGACCTCCAGAGACTGCTAATAGCAAGGAAAATTCTCATTTTCAAACCAAAAGGCTCAACATCCTTAATGGCAACTTCATTGAGCAGCCACCAGTGTTGAACATTTTACACCTGTGAAACATCTTTGCTTCAAGGAGCAAACTCTGCCTTAGTGCAGAAGAGTCTTCTAGTTAAAACAATTTTGATAAATGCAGTGGAGGCTGATGGTCTTACCATAAGCCTTGTTACTCATTCTTTCCTGAGGAGCTTATAGCTCCTGGCCATCCAGACAGTGAATGCATGAACCTTCTCACCCAGCTCCCAGGGTCAATGATGGGGATGGCTACTGCAGAGCTAGATGTTTTGGGTCATCTCTCTAGTCCACAGAACTCCAAACCAATTGGATCAATATCTGCCATGACATTTGCTTTGATCAAGCCAAACCTGCCCTTGTGACAGTGTTTCTTTTTTCCTCATTAATATCTGATCCCAGATTTTGACATGCACCAAGTGAAAATCATGAAAAATTATGAGAAGTGAAACAGAAAATCAAATGTTTGGGTGTAACTTCAGAGTGAATTGTTTATATAGAAAATAACATAGCTGATTGCAGTAAGGTTAATTACTTCTCAATGCAAAGGTCTTCAGGGTTTAAACAAAAATGTCTTCTTTTTAAATAAAATTAGGATCTGGAAGAGATTGTTTTTGAAACATGTTTTAGATTTGTGGCTTCTTTTTTTTTTTTTGCCTCTCTGCTGTTGTTATCAAAAAGAGTATCTATAGCAGGGATTCTTTCAATACCCAGGACAATATTATTTACATTGACTGATCTCTGCTCTGATACTCTGGGATTTTGCTGAAGTTCCTTTTAGGCTGTACTGACCTCAAAAGAAGCAACCTGTCCTCTATACCTATGTCAGGGAAAATTGCTTACATTGCTCACAGTGCCATCTAATCAGTGCAAATCAAAGGTTCTTACTTGAGGACTCCCCTTGGCAGAAGGATGCAGCCATTTTCCTTGCCTTGTTATCTGCTCACAAAAGCAGGAGTTGTGCCAGCAATTAGTAACAGTTGGAAAAATGGATTTTTGTTGCTTACATCTCTCAACTATTGCTCCGCCCCAGAAAGTTCAGATCCGGTCACGGTTTGAGCTTCTAATGTGAAACATTAGGGAGAAGAAGCTTGAAAACAACTTCCATTGTAAGGCCACATGAGTGATGGATAATCAAACGTAATTGGGCTACTCACTCTGGCAAGGGCTTATCTCACATGACTCTTCTAGGGGACAGATATCTTCCCACAGTCAGCTGTGGGATTCTTAATGAAAATGCCCTTTACTTCGAAAAGAAGAAAAATAAAAGTGCTGAGTTCAACACTGATCAAGTCACAATCACACAGACGGATCAGAAAGGCAAAAAGGAAAATAACATTTCATTTATTCAGTGTGATTCTTTAACACTGTGCCAATAACCAATGAACTAATCACATACACATGGCTTGCCTCAAAGGCAGTATTCACAGATGTCAATCTTCATAAAAAGGGAGTACTGTACTGCTGCCATCTATGTTTAGAAAGCAGTCATTAACTGGGAATTAAAAGTGCAAATTAGTAACATCCCTGTGTATATTTCAGGTTGTGATATGCTGCTAGGAAGAATGCTATTGTTTGAAGGTAACATTTTCCATACATAATGAAGACATCTATTAAGTGTTTAGCTGTGTGCCTCATACATTCGCATCTCTTCAGTACTGAAGGGAGTCCACCAGCTACTTAACCTTTGAAAAACATCTTGAGCTCACAGCAGAAGCTGAACCCAACTGTCTACCCACTGCAGGCCATGCAGCTCAATGGAACTGAGAGCTGTTTCACATGAAAGTGGAGAGGGCAGCTACGCAATGCCCCTTGATTCTGACTCTTGAATTGGGAGGGAAGTGGTCTGGTCTTCAATCCCTGCTCAGGATTTGCCAGCAGAGAGAGTTCAGCTCGGGTTTTCCATTTGATGACTACTTTCACTATGCTCCTTGGGAGTAGGACTCTCACAGCTGCCATCAGACTGCCTTGGCTTAGATAGCCTGGTTGGTGACTGAGAACTAAGCACGGAGAGACAGCCATCCAGAATTTGTGTTTCCTTCCTTAATATTATGTATTCGATGCTAATTGCTCCTTACTTTACTTCAGGCAAAATCACATGGTTTATTTTAGACTGACACCCTAATGGCACTACCAGCTTTGCAAGGGAAACCATCAGGAGGAGCAGAAATGAGGATCCATGGGGAAAAGTGGGGAAAGTGACCTCTCTCAGTGACACATCAGGAAGTGGGCATGTATCTAAGCAAGCCTCGTATTTTACTCATGCTGAATCTGAGAGCCAAGGGCCCAGGTTCAATAAAACACCTACATTTCCAATGCCTCTAGGCACCAGCTGAAGCAAGTCCCTGAATCTGGTTGAGGCTCTGTGGCCTCCCATTAGGTGTTCAAGCATTCAGAAGGGGATCCTGGTAGTAGTGAGTTGGAAATCCCTTTGCAGATGGAATATGCAATGACCAATTCTGACAGGCAGTTGAGCAAATTTATGCTATTTTTGAGACGCAAAGGGAAACAGACGCATCAGACTTCAGAGTCAGGGGTCACAGGTATGTGCTCATTTTGTATGACCCCCCAGGAGAGTTGTGCTCTCCCTCCTGACAGCACCTTACCCACAGAGATGAGCTGGCCAATTAGTTAAATAAACATGCTCCAAACTGGCAGAGGGTTTATCTGTCCAAAAATCCCTTCTGCAAGACAGGCAGAAGGAACAGACAAGCTCCACAAAACCAAACTCGGCAAAAGCTTTGCTGATGAGTGAACAAGGAGGAGTAGCAGCCAGGTTTGTCCCAAGGACACAGAAACACTTTACTATGAGGGTGGTGAGGCACTTGAACAGGTTGCCCAGAGAAACTGTGGACGCACCTTCCCTGGAGGTATTCAAGGCCAGGTTGGATAGCCTCAAGCACGTTGGGCTAGTGGAATGTGTCCCTGTCCATGGCAAGGGGGTGCTCTACATGATCTCTCATCATTTCCAACCCAAACCATTCTATGGTTCCATGATTATAGGAGAGGTAACAGGAGCAAAAGCTTATTTGTGCCTTTGAGAACAGCAAGGTAGAGCTCTGAATACTAAGAGGAACAGAATAGCCTATGTGGACCAGTAAGTAAGAAACATCCAAGGGGCAACAAAATGAATTAACTTAATTTTTCTGTGGAAAAGATGCAGCCTAAGCCTTCTAAAGGAGAAATGAAATCTCAGCAACCTTTAACATCTTTATTCTGCCTTTATCATCATGTCTGCTCCAACTCACTTGGGATTACAGTTGATAAATTGCTTCAGAGAAACAAGAAATGAAGCAGTTTTCCTTTAATCTCCTTGGCACTCAATAACAAGGATTCAATTAAAATGTAAAGCTAAAAATGTAATAATTTTGATCAAGTCACGTAACACGGGCATTCTGTGGGGCAGAGATACAATGTTTTTCCAGACCAGAAAACTCACCTGTGCCCAGGAACCTGCCATTCTACATGGGCTTAGTCATGCATGGGGACAAAATTACAAGAACTAGAGTTTAGTAAAAATTAACTACCTCAGCAATTTCAATCCAGAATGCAGATGCTGTACCATTACTTCTGGTTAAATAGTAACCTTCAGAGAGCTGTTAGCTCCGTGGGGGTAATTAAAAGCAGGGAGTGCTTCAGCCTGCATTCATTAGGGTTTCAGAGCTGCAGTCTCATATTCAGTCCATTAACATCACAGGTTTCACTACAGCTGCCTTTGGTTAAGGTGGAAGTCAGACTAGATTTTATTGTGCCACTGAGCACATCTGTAAGAGTCCAGGAAACTTCAAGGAGGGTTGCAGCTTCTTAATTTGTCACCGAGGCAGTATTTCTGTCTGGATGTCAGCAAGTCCAGTCAAACTGCCTGAACTGGACTGCAAGATCTAAAAAATTGCAGGTCACTGCAGAATCCATCAAAAGCCTTGAGTACATTCACCTACAAGGCCTTTTTTCATCCCTAAGCCAGGGCCATTATTTTTTCTTTTCTGATTTTATCCTGCCTGAGTTCATGACAGTACTCTGGGACTTACAAAGATACACAGTGTACCATGTGAACCATAAGAAGAATCCTGCTCTAAGCCCCAGTACTGGTTGGATCTTGGCCATTCTGAAGGCATTCCGGAAGTCCCACAATGGCAACAATCCCTTAACTACAAGGCACATTATAGAAAAATTCAGAGACAAAGAAATCATGGCACATTTGATACCTAGAGGAAGTGGTACTAGATATTAGTGATGGCTTTTTGGAATAACATTTATTATTTTTTACAAGGACTTGTAGTGATAGGACAAGAGATAATACCTCTTTCAAACTGGAACAGAGCAGGTTTAGATTAGCTATTAGAAAGAAATTGTTTACTGTGAGGATAGAGAGGCACTACAACATGTTGCCCAGAGAGTTTGGGGACTTGCCATCCCTAGAAGTGTTCAAGGCCAGGCTGGATGGAGCTTTGAGCAATCTGACCTAGTGGAAGGTGTCCCTGCCCATGGCAGGGAGGTTGAAACTAGGTAATCAATAAGGCCCCTTTTAACCCAAACCATTCCATGGTTCTATGATTCTTTTAGACATTTGGGAAGGAATTAGTTTTAACAGGTCTCAGATATTAGAAAAAAAGAAATATCCATTAATCCTTTCATTCAGTAAGAAGTTACTTCATCAAAAAGGCTAAGCAGTGTTCCCCTTTCTGACAGTCCTGGTTAGCAATGCTGACTTGGGAGCTATTTCCCATTAGAAACAGCAGTGGAGCCAGCAGTGCTATCTCTAAAGCGCTATTGTTTGTTTACAGAGAATGTTCACTCCCCAAGCACAGAGGGGAGTGAAAAACATTATGCAATCCATCCTCACAGCTCTAAATCTCTCCTCACTTCTCTCCTACCCAGAAGTCTCTCCCTTTCCTAATGGCTTTTCCTTGGCAATTACCAATGCTCCTGTGGCTATGCTGGCAACCCTCCTGGTGTAGTCTTGCCCCACTGCTGCCTCTGACATGAAATTGAACAGAAATCCACTGCAATCAAATGCAATCAATGCCTTTGCTTCATCAAGCTCCATGTAAAATCTCTTTGGCCATTGCTGTGCTCTTCTTCCAATCTTGTCCTGTGCTGTGGGTTTGGGCAGCATTCCTATGACTTCAGTTATCTGTTTACATCTATAAAATTAATGGCCTCTTTACACTTACCATATATGAGTAACATATATGTTACTCAGCAATTATATCCACCAGTATTCACTGGTAAAAAGCCACAGAAGAGCAGAACAAATGATGGCACTGATCACTGATGTCTATACTAGCATGAAGCAAAAGGACATCACTCTTTGATTCACCTGAACTTCCCGTACAGGCTGAGACTAAAGATGCTTGCATATTTATGATCTGTGGAGGAAAAGAGAAACCACCAGAAGGATGTCAAAAGCTCCTAAGTTGACAGGACTTGAAAAACAAAACCCCTCCCACTCAACTATTGCAGCTTCATCCTTCTTCTCCTTGCTCACTCCTCCAATGGACCTCTCTCTGAAGAATAAGATACTCAGTATTTGCACAGTGTGATCCAATATTTACTGACACTGCAATGGTCAGGCTTGCTCAGGGTTTGCAAATTCCACATGCTTCCTGCACAGAGATCAGGCCATCAGCCTTGTTTATTCACAAAAGAGGTGTCTTCTTTAATGGGCTACCAGGCTTTGCCTTATGTAACTCCTTGTTCCTGAGAAGAGGAACTGATGAAGGAAATTGGATTAAAATGGTAGCTAAGGTCCCTAATTCTCTAGATACTTCCAGCCAGCCAAGGGAGGGTCCTTCCAAGGAGTCTGGCTCCCTGTGTGTATGCTGCCATTGCCGTTCAGTGAATTGCAAGACTAAAGGCAGCAAAAATCAAGCTTTGTTTGATTTTCTTTGCATTTATGACCCTCTAGTCTGGTTGCTATGAGGGGAACTTGCTGCACAAGTGAGGAGATGATAAAAACTACCGTGTAAGTTAATGTTAAGAAAATGCACATACTCCCAATACTTATATCAGACAAGCAGGCATCATGAGCAAGTGCTTCTATCTGGATAGGAATGGCTCATTCTTGGAATACTAATAAAGGTTAAGCATCTCCACTTACAACCTGAGGGTGATGAAATTCTACTCACATAAAAGTCCTTGAGTGTTTTAACTTAATTTGGCCTGGTTTTCCCTTACAAGACATAGGAAGTGCATGGGAAATCATTACTTAAAAAAGCTACAAACAAAAGAGATGAGTCAGATCTTTGCCAGCATCCCAGCCTGCACCAGGCTGCCGTTGGACAGTCATGAGAAAGTTGTGAGACAGCAGCCAGAAACCTACAGTGAGCTATAAGGTTGGACAGAACACAGCTCTGACAGGCATGGCACAAGCTGACCTTCTGCAGTGATCACAGCCATTCCTTACACAAAGGCACGATGCTCTCAAAACCTGGAACAAGACTGTCTCAGAGCAACACTGAAATGCACATGTCAAAATTATTTTCACAGTGAAGAAATGAAAAACCAAGTTGGCTTGTCAGGGTGGAGGGCTGCTGACAGCCACTGCACGCCGCTCTGTGCTCTCTGCAGTCTGGCTGAATGATGCCCCAAACCTAGCTGACTGGTGGGTGTTTTGGCTGCCCAAGGCTGCAAAAGGGACACATGCAAGGGAGGGATCAGCTGATGGACTTGGCTTTTGTTGCATACTAACCACAGAAAGCTCTCACTACTTTGCCAGAGGAACAGGCTGCAGGAGCCACTCTGGATTTAAGGCCAGTCTGTGTTAGAGATGAAATAAAATGTGGTTACAGGAAGGGTCTACATTTGGTTTATTTTCACTTTCAAAACTCATCTACAAAACTGACAGATTGAGCAATATGAGCCTTTAGGGACATTTCCACCAACTGCACCCCCACTGTTGACTTTTTTTTTTATTCTGGTCTCTGCCAGAACAGGACAAAAGGCTTCAGAACAACAAAATAAACTTTGAAATTGCTTGGCTGTTTTAGGGAGCTTAAGATTACAAATGCCTGTGGGCTACAGACTTTGGAGAGAAACTTTGTGCTAGCATGCACTGATTTGTCTAAATACAGTACAATTAATCATCAGATCGGACAAAATCTCTGTGATGATTCATTAGCTTTTTTTTTTTTTCAGATTTTTTTATAAAGGCCAGGAAATTTTCATTGTTTTAGGTAATTTTCTTTGTAAATTGTAGGCTGCTGACCAGTACCCTGTGGTAATAATGAAAAAATAATAGAAACCAAGCACAATCAACTATTAGTGAAATCTATACAGAGACTTACAAGGCAATAAATCTATAATTTAAATACAGTAAGAGATTTCATTTCAAATTATCTGCAACATGAATAATTTCATTACTACTATAAATGTCCTTGCTGTTATCACCATATATTTTAGGTAGGAAACCCAAAATTCAGTGTGGAAGCCAGAAGATGCTGGCTTCAAGGTGCAACAATGAAAGATTCACTATCCACACTGGGAAATCTCCATGATCCCAAGAGATTGAGAGCTGCTAAGCTGTAGAAAACTGTCAAAGATCGGGCACAGGGAGATTAAAGTGAGCACATATGAGTGCAAGCTGTAGCTCTCCCCATGCTCTGGCACAGTCCACTCCCTGCCACAGCAGGAAGGTCCAGACCACAGCCTAAATCAAAGCTTTTGGATCCATCTCCTATCTGCCAAATTATTAACACCCACCACTATTTTTAGCAGGGCCTTTTTTCCCAGGAAACAGGCAATTATCCTGTGTCCTCTCATACCTGTTAGCCCATTTCAACAAATTTATCAGAAAGGCAAAGGCCTCCAAGATGTTTGTTCCCATACCCTTTAATGAAAATTACTGTTGAGATAAAGAGAAAAGATAAAGGGGTTCATGCCCTCACCACTCTGGGGAGGGGAACATAGACCTTACAATGACAATTTTCCTGACAGCTGCCCAAAAACACAATTTGCAGCTGCACACAACATGTGCTGCTTCCCACCTAGTGCCTACTTTAGTACCTACTCAGCCCTTGCTAACAAAGCCTTAGAGCTCTCCTGGGCTGCAGGAATAAACAGAAGGCAGAGAAAAGGAGGAAAAAGGTGACTGTAGAGGGAACCAAATGAAAAACCAGAATGGTTATGGGGCAGGATCAAAAAGGTACAGATAGGAAATCAGAGGGGACAGCAAACAAAGCACTGAAAGCTGTGCTCACTGCTCCCTAAGGAAGAGGTGAGGGAATGGGAGGAGCACAAGGTGCTGTGGGGGGCTATGGTGAAGCACAGGTGGATGTGAAAAAAGGATGAAGGGGATGTGGAAAGGAACAGAAGGTTTCACAGATATGAAATGTTAGGGGACAGTGGACAGAAACCAGGAGGAATCCCGGATTTATCAGTTCTGCTAGTCAGGCATCAGCCTAAAGAATGAATATCCATTCCTAGGGGGAAGCTGATGGAGAAAGACCAGCTCAGTACTTGTTGTTATTGGTCATTATGCAGCAATGTGAAAAGGCAAGAGGGTTGGAAGCAGGTCCCCAGTGGATCTCTGCTGTCCACATTCTAGGATTAAGGCACGAGGCAAGCAGACCCATGTTGCTCTTGGCTTGTCATGAGCTGCTTTTCCCTACTGTATTCTCAATACTGGATACTCTGGTTGAACCAGAGAACAGCCAAGTCATAGCATAATTTGGGGATTAAATCCTCCTTGTTTTAAAATTAAAACTTGATAACCCCAAATTTCCCAGTGTCTTTTCCAGCAGTGGTGTTACAATACTGTTTAGGAGGGCCTCCGAGGAGGTCTGTGTGTGTGAGGGTCAGGCTGCTGGAGCCAAGGACTGGGTAAGAGCCAAGCAGGTCTGCAGTATGGGGTCTGACTCTGGCTAATCCCAGATGCCCCTTCTTGCTAATGTGCAGGAGGGAGAGGGAAAGACCAGACTGCCTTCTGTCACCCACAAATAAATTTACAGATGCAGTTTGGTAAAGACCAGGCATTGAAGGTAGGCATAAGTTTCCACCATCCAGGGATTCCACCAACCAGCAAGAGTGGGCATTTCCCAAATTCAGTAACCTTTGCTGCATTTAAGGTCATCATGCTCATGGGGTTTGATATTCTTTGTTCAAAAACAATTTCAAGTGTACGAAAATTTGACTTGGCCCTGATTTTCCTCTGCCTTTTTGGAGTTTCTGTCCTACACCTGACTGTGTGCTGGATCCTGGAAGTATCTCAGTATAACTGGAAGATTATAGGATTACAAAGAGAAACAGGCTGAGATGGTCAATCAGTGCTGTTGCTCAGTTGATTTTGACCAAGGAGCCCTTATCTGTTTCACTGCTAAGCACACAATGTATTCTGTTTTACTTGATAGTGCAGAGGTTAAGGTGGGACCGAAAACCCCTGGGAAGTTAAATTAAGTCCTACCCTGATTATATTTCCTTCCTGCGCTGTGCAAATTCTTCCAGGACCCACACCTTCCCTTTTAAAATACACTGCAGGGAGTCCCAAGAATGATTACAGAATTAGAACAAAGTTTGACAAAGAAAAGAAAGATTATTTTGACAATATTAGAGAAATTAGCTTCCAGATAAATGAAATATAATTGCTTTTAGTGAATCCATCTAATAAAAAAAAATCTAACTTTTGCCATAAATTGCAGCAAATACAGAAAGTAACGGCAGCTTTTATATTAATTCTTCCATAATCAGGTCATAGAATCTTAGGCTCTTGGAACTGTTTGGTCTGAAGGGGACCTTAGAGATAATCTAACCATGGCAAACCATCTAATCACGGCAAACCTCTTGCCGTGGGCAGGGACACCTTTTCCTACACCAGGGTGCTCAGAGCCCCATCCAGTCTGGCCTTGAACACTTTCAGAGACAGGGCATCCACAGCTTCTCTGGGCAACCTATGCCAGTGCCTCATCACCCTCACAGTCAAAAACTTCATGGATCTGACCTAACCCTACCTTCTTTCAGTTTAAAACCACTGCTCCTTATCCTATTACTACATGCACTCGTGCAAGCCCCTCTCCAGCTTTCCTGGAACTGCAGGTGCTGTAAGATGTCCTTCCCTTCTCCAGGCTGAACAAGCCCAGCTCTCTCAGCCTGTCTTCACAGGAGAGCATCTCCAGCCATCTGAGAGTCTTTGTGGCCTTCTCTGGACTCTCTACAACTGGTCCATGTCCTTCTTGTGTTGGGGGCCCCAGGGCTGGACACAGCATCCCAGGTGGGTCTCACCAGAGCAGATAGAGGGGAGAATCATCTCTCTTGCCCTGCTGGCCACTCTGCTTTTGATGCAGCCCAGGACACGGTTGGCCTTCTGAGCACAATCCATGCCTGTTCCACAGCCCAATGGATACTGCTGTGCAAGGTTTTCAGGACAGTCAGCACCATTTCCCCTCAAATTTACATCCTGGTATTCATTATTCTACATAATTCTTCTCCCTCCTCCCTGTCTTTGGCATTTTTTGTTTGAGGTGGGGTTGTTTCTTGTGGCAGCAGCACAGATTTATGCCAGATCAAAGGAGAACACATTCTCTTGTATTTCCTTCACCAGGTCAGCCTCTTTCTTTTGGACAACTCCACCTCTTCCTTCGAGCTTCTCCTGGTAATTTAGGGAATTTCAACAGACTTAGACCTAAATCACCTCTGACAGGAGCGGAAAGCCTGACCTTCATAAATTAACGTGAGATTTGCTGTTAACTTCTGTAGGCGTGACGTTTTCCTCATGCCCATGAAAGTTTATCATGGTTGTTAGAGCCAGTGCATACACATTTTTCTTAAAAATGTGAGGAAAAGAGAGAGAGAGAAAGAGAGAAGACTGGAGACATGGAACAAGGAGCACTGACTGTTTTTCTAATGAAAAGATGGAGCTAAGTCCCTTTTCACTCCCTTTTTCACTCATTGCAATGTAGGAACCGTGTTACAGCCTCACAACACCAAGAGTGTCCATCCCATTCCCCAGCCTGCATGGAACTTCAGAGCAGGACCAATACAGCAGCTCTTCTCTCTGTATGCCCACAAACCAATCTGTGCTTGTCTCCACATTTTGAAAAACACTTCAGTGAAGTGGGAACAGAGAAGGGACAAGGATGGGGTACAGCACACTGAAAAGGCTTGCCTGAAGAAAGTGGGGGGAGAGAGAGCAGTGGGAACCTTTGAATTACTTTGCCAGCTCTCAGAAGTTCCAAACAGGCTGAGCCATTTTCAGCAGCTTTGGGCTCCCTCTGCATGAACTACTTTCTCCTCACCTATTCCCAACATGGCCTTCACCGCCTCATTCAATAATCTTGTCCCTTACCAATGACTGTCTCCCACCCATGTGTCCTGACAGCCTCTTCAGGCCTTCCTGGCTACTCACGGTCTCTGTGAGGGTTTCCACATTCACTCTCTCCCCTTCAGTCAGTCACAAGACCAGTCTTTGGCTGGCTGTGGCAATGTTACCCAAACACACTGTTAAACACATTCCCCTTCTCATGCACTGACTTCAGCTGCCTCTGCAAGAAGGCTGAACCAGGCTGAGGGGCAACAAGAGAAGTTATGATGACTGGTGGTTTTACAAGAAGTAGAGATTGTCTAAAGGGGTTACAAAACAAACTTTCAGGACAATAATCCAAACCCCAGTCTTCCCACTCACTTCTGGTCTCCAATGTTTTATAGAAGAGGGAATGGAGACAATTCTGTGGTTAGGGACATGTCTGTGGGATTACCACTTATGTTCTAATTCCATTTGACTTGGTCTTAAAGTGTCCAAAAATGACAGGTAACTTTCTCTCTTTCCCTCCTTTTCCGTCTGCTGCTCAGACAGCACAACACCACAAAAAATAGTCACTGATCAGAGCCAGACCTGCTGACAAGACAATTCTGTAGATTGACTGATGTTTCATTTACTCATTTTTCATCAGACACACAGATCATTATTCTGTCAGACCTAATTTTCACACCATCTGCATCCTGTTAGCTTTCTCCAGGTTCAGCTTAATCCCAACATGTTTTGCATTGTTCTGCAAGCAGTTCTCAAGGATATTTATGTTTATAGGAAAAAAAAGTGAACTTAGGCAAGTTTTTTCTGTCCCCATAGCCATTCTCCAATGGTAATACAATCACCTTTTCCAGCCCTACTCTCAGGGGATGCCAAAAGCTTTTGAGGAGCAGTTGACAACTTTTTACTTTCAAATACCACTGTGTTTATGAATTAACTACTGTCTTGAGAGACTGTGGTCTCATGCCACTGTAATAAACTACCCCTCACCATCACAGAAGAAATAAACCTCTAATTCCATGCCCTAAACTTCCTCTTAACTATCTTTTTGTGAAGATACTAAAATGATACTTTCAAAGGTACTGTCACAATTAAAAAAAGATCCTCAGGCTTAAAACATACCTTTTAAATAGCATTGCACATGTTCAGTCCTGTGTTCCATAAGGACCCCCACAGTACTCATTAAGTGCATGTTAAAAGAGCAAAAAAATCGAAATACTACTATGCACATTTTTTTGTAGAGGCTTTGTATGCTTACTCTAAAGCAAAAACGACTCTCAAGCACAGTCTGAAAGCTTATAGGGGTGGTAGAAGCATTTTCTAAGGAAATGGTGACTCTGTCTGTTAGCAGGATCAAAGAACCAAGATTCCTCCTTCCTTCCTTCATTTAGTGTCTCAAAGTTGCAAGCCCTGCTCTGTTATATTTCATTGTTTCCTTCTAGCAAACTTCTGATGTGTATGAGGGGTTCCTGAACTTTGAAAAGCAAACACTTCAAGGCACGTCTTCCTTGGATACCCTAGGATAGCCTGTCATTTGCTTGAGGCCAGTTTTGTTATCACTGCTGCTGAATGTAAGCAAACCTGCTCTCCCCACTCCTTGAGCAGCTTGCTTCGGCTTCAGCACAGCAGCACAGCTCCTGTCCAGGTGGAAGTGAATTGGCTGTTTGGATTACTGCCAGCCTGGCCCAAAAAGGACTTGGATCTGCCCAGATTTATCCCTGAAACATCATTACACAGCAGCATGGACATCTGTAGAGGCACTGGAGTGATGGGAGGGAGGAGTGAAGGATGCCAGGGCTGGATTGCAGGAGACAGTCTGCAAAGCTGCACATGTGCAGACATAGGAGCTGAAGCTGTACAACTCTGCAAGAAATCTCCCTTAAGTCTGAATCATCCTTGATCATCCTACACTGCAACAGATATATTCCTTATATGGAATAAGTCTTGCTACCTTGGGACTCTTTATTTTCAGTCTCATCCTTTGGCCTTGACAATGTGCAAACATCTGGGTCCCCTCACCACCTTTACAGAACTTGCGAGTCAAAGAGGACAATGGATTATTGCAACAAAACTGCAACCACAAGACACAAAATGAGGAGGAGCATAACCTGAGAGGTCCCAAAGAAGTGAGCATGTTTGCCTATCTAGTCCTATACTCCTCCTGTTACTGTCCACAGCTGCAGACAGAACCTGTGCTTAGGAAGACTTCTCTCTGGACATGTTACTTTTCTTTTGTGCTTATTTAACATGGTTTGACCATACAAAAGAGATTGTGACAGGCTTCTTAATCATTACTGCAGTGCTATTGCTTAGTACTTTAACCTGTACTTACAAATTACATAATAATTTATATTTCTTATTTCAAAAAATCAAAATACAAAATGAAACTGTACTTTAGCCTGAAGGCTGTAATGCTTATTACATGGCTTTAAATAAACAAATATTGTTAAATCACCAGGGAGCTGGCTGGAAAACAAGATAGGAAAAATGTATTCAAGATAGACACTTTCCAGCAAAAACTGCATAGTTCTTAGGCAACAGTGCCTGAATGTAATTTTTATAAATGTTATGGCTCCACCTCTATTTCAGTCATTTTAAACCTCTGAGGCTTAATCACAGTGAAAGAAGTCTGAGGTCAATGGAAAAAAAATCCTGCCTGAAGGATTTAAAGCAAGTAGTAAAGAGAAAGGCAGTAGGAGTTGGGGAAGGCAGAGAACCTGCTGGGGCATCAGGAGCTATGCCTTCAGGCCCATCAGAAGAAGTGGGGAAAGTGTAGGCATCATAGATAAGCATGAGAACAGCTGAATGCCTAGAAGTATTTTTGTTCCTAGCAGCTCTTTTCTAGTGTTAAATATAGAAAACCTGTTCATTTACACTGCTGGCTGGATAGCTTTTTGAAAGAAAGGAACACCAGGTGTCTTATTCCATTTGGAGCAGATAAATCTGCTAGCAGGGAGTATATGCTGGAGCCCTGACCTGGAAGGAGAACTCTGTCCACTGGCCCCATAAAAGTGCAGGTTAGAGAGATTTACCCTTTAAGGGTTTGTATATAAAGACTAAGAAAGGGAAGAGAGGCCTTGAGTCCTGCAATTACAACAGTATCTGACAAACAAAGCCTGCAGGCATGTTAACATAGATAAACATGCTCTGATGAAGGATTCTGAGAGAAGCCCTGCTGGACATCTTGGGACTGTTTTTAGATGCTGTTGTACAAGAGCTGCTTTGTAAGAAAGTTACATGCACTGTGATCCTTCCAGGCTCAACCTTCTAGTATAAAGCCAAGCACTAATGGGGCTGAGAAAGATCCCAGCATGGGGAAGAAGCTGACTGCATCCAAAGGTTGCTGCTGCTGTGGCCACAGACAGACTGCACAGTAAGCTGTGCTATGTGGGCTTTGCTACGTGGGTATCCATGTTGGAGCACAATGTGGGGTTTTAAAATGGAGATTTTAGCAGAAGTATTGGCCTCCTATCTTGAACTATGTGTCTTGCAGGCCAGCTCCTAAGGTACATAATACGCTCCAGGACAGAAAATATATCCTCCAAGACAGTAAGAGTCAGATTGAAAGAAATAGCACATATATACACTTCCCATTTTAGTCTCATCACTTTACACGATATAACAGCTCTTTTATTTTCACAATAAAAACATTAGTCTACTAAAACAACTTGATTACATCCAAATCTGAAGCTAGGCTGGAATTAATTCTCTATCTTCAGGGAAACAAACTCCCCACCACAGGAAATCCAGTGTACCAAGGACATGGTCGTTTGCTCTTTCCTGAAGAAGCCATAGGCTGGAATCCAGAACAGACCCAGCCCAAATTTAGCAGCAAAACTTTTGGAATATGAGAACAGACATTCCTATCACATTAGTAAAATAATGTGGATTTAAAACATGAGAAAGACAGGAGCTACAGGAAGGGGAATTCTCCAACAGAAACAACTGCAGAAAGAGTTCAGCATGTGGAAAGACATCCCTGCTTTCCTGAAGATAACAATGGATGGAAAATAAAAGAAGCAAAGCTTCCAAATATTGTTTTAACTTACTGCAAGGTAAAGGCAGCCAGGAGGCAAAGACACGTGGGTGTACAGCAGCAATTGCTGCATGAATATTGATTACCTGAGAATCAGCAGCTGCTGCATTAATATTGATTAGCTGAGAACCAGCAGTGTGCCCTTCTCTGCCTGACAGTTCTCACAGCTCCTGGAGACACAATCTGGGCTGTCTTATCTCTGATACCTTTAACTCACGCCCAGAAGAAGTTAGTGTCCTCCCCCCATAAAAAATGCAGATCCTTCTCTGGCTTCCTCATACACACTGAGGAGGAGGAGGGGATAAGATCAAGGCTTGGATAGATGAATGACTTTTCCACAGCCCAGCAGATCCACAAGTTGCACATCAAGGCCCAGAACACAATTACCTGGCGCAGACATGGGCCAAAAAGCAGTCATGAGGAGCAGTTCACATGAAGGAATACACTGGCTTTATTGGGAGTTTTCATCACAAGAGGGAAGCAAGCATGTTTGCCAATATAATCTTATACCTAAAATACTATTAATTATCTTGTCTACACAGCCCTTACCTCTTTGAGGTGTGCCTCAGGGACCCCCCGTGACCTAGAGTCAGTAGAACTTGCCTCAGCTAACCCATCTGTAGCACCACCCTCAGCTGAAACTGGAGTCAAACCTCATGCTTGTGAAATGCTTTGAAAATGATATTATTCCATTCCTTAACTTTGCAAATTTCTATTTCAAAAGCTTAAATGTTCATCTGACTACTGGTACATTTCAAGGACCAAAAAATTTAAAAGCCTACAAAGAAAACTGAACCATACCATTGAATTTTCAGGCTAGGTTAAAATGTACTTCAAAAAGCTAACAAGGGATTTATCTAAGCATTAATCATTAAAAAGAATTATGCAGAATGGGGTCTTCCAACATGGTACAGCGTGCTTAATGTTGCATGAATTTATACAGTGACTGTTGTGAGCAGAGAGGGAGGCACTGATGCAGAGCATCATCTAAGATGATTCTTGTGGGGTAGTTTGTGGAAGTGCACACAAAAGTTCAAAATCAGCACAATGTATCCAAAACCCAACAATTACTCAAACAGCATTGCAGAGGGCACTCGGTGCTCCTGAGACAGCAGATGGGGAGGGGTGCAGCCCTAAGTTCAGCAAGCTGTTTGGGGACTGTACAGCACTGTTTGAGAACAAAACCACTCTGTTCACTGTTTATAGGAAGAAGTCAGGGCTATTCTCGACTCCCCAACTCATCATCAAATGTACACACACGAAGCTGCTGGCTGGTTCACTTTTTGATGAGGGATTGAGTTTTAGATGTTTTGGGCCACCCACATAAAGATGGTGTCCATACAAAAGAAACATTCACATGAAATGAAAAAACTGCAAACGCAGTCTCTTCACTCACCGTGGTCTCCTGAAAGCCAAACCATACTGCTGACAAGCCAGGCCAACTGTTGGGGTGTAAACTATGGGCATGAATTTCTCGATATCAGAAGTCAGCAGTCGATAAAAAAGCTTCTCATTTCTGTCTTGCAACGTCATAAGAATAATGTACCTTTAAAGTAATAAAAACAAGTTACACATCAGTATTTATGGTAGTTCATAGTTTCACAACAAGCAGTCATTGGCTCACTCAGTATGCACTCAGTTCTCCCAAGCCCTGACACTCCTTTGTGCCACATCATGAGCAAGTACTTGGAGTAAAATTTCCCAGAGGGCCTGGTCAGCTCCACCACCCTCAGTGACAGCTTGCAATGACTCACCAGGGCTGGGTGTCACACCCATGCACAACCTTAGAATTTTGAAATTTGCATCAAAAGGCATCACATACAGCTATCAATACAGAATTTTCAAGATTAACATGGACATTTGTGACACAGAAAAGCCAGTGCAATTGGTCTACAGGATAAGAGTCCTACTGCCTCAGTCCTCAGATCAATGGAGGTGAGGTGCAAACCCTACTGTTTGCAGCTGAGAGAGACGGAGGTGCAAACCCTACTGTCCTCACAGCAGGAAGCAAACAGCATTTTCCATCAGTAACCCTGATGAACAATACTGGATACAATGAAAACTCGAAAGATTAGCCAATACAATATTGCTTCTGTTTTTTTTTTTTATTTTTTCCTAACACACTGTCAGGTTTTTTTTCTGTTCTTCCATCCAGTGTTTTAGTGAATGTATTGGGGAGCACACAGAGAGGTACATCAACTACATGTGTTCCCTCTACCTTCAGTGCCCTGCTTCTTTCTTGCAGCCAAAGTACACCAGAATTCTCCAAAACTAGAGTGGTAGAAAAAAGTAACATCAGTGACCTGTTGGAACAGGTCCAGAGGAGAGTCATGAAGATAATCAGAGGGCTGGAGCACCTCTCCTATGAAGACAGGCTGAGAGAGTTGGCATTGTTCAGCCTGGAGAAGGGACAGTGCTGGGGACATCTAGCAACTTCCAGTATCTAAACAGGGCCCAAATAAAAGCTGGAGAAGGACTTTTTACAAGGGCAGGTATTGATAGGACAAGAGGGAACGGCTTCAGACTGAAAGAGGGTAGGTTTAGATTAGATATTAGGAAGAAATTTTTGAGTGTCAGCATGATGAGGCACTGGCACATGTTGCCCAGAGAAGCTGTGGATGTCCCAGCCCCGTCCCAGCCCTGTTCAAGACTAGATTGAATAGGGTGTGAGCAACCTGGTCAAGTGGAAGGTGTCCCTGCCCATGGCAGGGGGTTTGGGCTTACATAATTTTTAAGGTCCCTTTAAACCTGAACTACTCTAAGATTCTGCTGCTGGAGAGTATGGAGAGCTGGAAAAAAGTGACTCAGAGGGAAACATGTACATTGAAGCAGAATCCACAAGTTTTCCTCGAGGCTTTAAAGAACAGAAAAGTAAAGAGGAAAGGGAGAGGAAATAAGATGTTTTTGACATACTTGTCTAGATCATTAGATTGCTTTTCAAAGTTTTTTATCACACGAAGGAGTTGAACATCTTGGCTCAGGAAGCAAGGAGGAATGAGGCCATGAATTCCCAGCTGTAGCCTTTCTTTAAGTGTAAAAGCCATTCCCTGGGAAGAAAAAAGAGAGGCACATTCAAGTGGCATAATATGCACTACCAACTAGGATATCCAAGAAGAAAGCAAGCAACAGTATGCAGCCCCTGTGGGCCTGGAGGCAGTCCTGCCCCACAGGGAGTGTGGGTCCAGACCACCCAGACCTGCAGCTTCTGGATTTGCTGTCCAACACCAGTAATGCTGTAAAGACTCACACTCTTTTGCCATCTGAATTTGGTTTATTTCTATAGTGTTTTTACACATATTTTCAGTGTTTCTTTCACTTCATACTCTTTTTATGATACTTCATTAGCTCATGCCTACTAGTTTCCATGGCCTTCCTGGAAGCACAGTGATCATACTCCTTTACAAATCCCACAACGTGTAGAATCATGGAAGCATTTAGGTTGGAAAAGACTTAAACTTCATCAAGTTCAACTGTTAACCCAGCACTGCCAAGTCCACCTCTAAATTATGTCCATAAGCACATCTACATGTTTTTTAAACACCTTCAGGTATGGTGACTCCACCACTTCCCTGGGCAGCCTGTTCCAATGTTTGACAACACTTCACATGAAGAAATCCTTCCTAGTATCCAATACAAAACCTTCTTGGTGCAATTTGACACTGTCTCCTCTCATCCTATTTATCACTTGTTATCAGGGAAAAGAGACTGACCTGACTACAACCACCTTTAGGTGGTTATAGAGAGCAACAAGGCCCCTATAAAGCCTCCTTTCTCCAGGATAAACACTCCCAGCTTCCTCAGCTGCTCCTCATCAATTTTGTGCTCCAGACCCTTCCCCAGCTCCGTTGCCTGTCTCTGGACACACTCCAGCCCCTCAGTGACTTTTTGGTAGTGAGGGGCCCAGAACTGGACACAGGATTGGAGGTGAGGCCTCACCAGTGTCAAGCACAGGGGACAGTCACCGCCCTGCTCCTGCTGGCCACACCAGTGCTGATCCAGGCCAGGGTGCCATTGGCCTTGCAGGACCCAGCACTTCACTTTGTTGAACTTAATACAATTTGCCTTGGCCCATCAATCTAGCCAGTGCAGATCCCTCTGCACAGCCTTCCTGCCTCCATCAGATCAACACTCCCACACAACCTGCAAGTGGTGCAGATGCTGGCAAAAATGTTTGTAAAACCATCAGCAATACCAAGGAACCCATGCCAGGACAGAGGGAAGGACTGAAACGAATTTTCCTGTTTGCCAGATCCATGCTTTTTACATACATGCTGTGACACTCCTTTAATCAGAAAAATGTGCACTAGCACAAATTAAATGAAAAAAAGTCTTCATATATCTTAGAAAAGTTATTCAGCCTCCAGGATAGCTGAAAACAATCTTTATCTCACAAGCATTCTCATAGGACTTTTCTGCTCTAAAATAAGATAGAGTCAAATATTTTCAAAAATTGCTGTAAGAGCATAGCAGAGAGAAACTGTTCCTCTTCCAGCCAGCAGATGAGGAGTCAGCAGTTGCCTGGGAGGCAGGAGGCCAGGATTCTGCTGCCAAGCCCAGAAACAGCATTGAGCCCTCCATGGTCGTTGTTGAACGTTATACCCAGGACATGTCTGTTTCTGCTGAAATGACTGACATTTCTGACAGAAATTTCCTTCCTGGACAACAGCAACTTTCCCTCAAATGAGTTGCATAGCAGAACTGGTACATTCCCACAAGATAAAGTTTGAGTTTTTGTAAGTCATCATTTCTGAATTAAAAAAGAGGCAATAAGTTCTCATCAGAAAACTTGTAATCATCTGCATTCTCCAGGCTGGAGACTTCTGAAGTACTAGACTAAGATCAACACTGGACATCAGCTCAGCATCAGTATTTGGCTTTACATTGGCAATATTAGACCACAGCAGGGAAAATACAGCTACTGTGAATGTCTAAGTTTATCTACAATGAATGGGTAAAAAAGAATACTATTTCAAACCATTTACTTCCTGTGACCTTTGCACATGGAAGACAGATAATGAGGGACAGAAATATTTGTCAGTAAATACTCTACTTGCTTGTCTAGAGAAAGTCACATCAAAGATTGGCCAATCAAGGTTCAGACCTGCCCCCTGCTCATACCCTAGCACAGAAATGAAGCAAGCAAACACAGTAAACCAGCAGTGGTTACTCTTCAGAAAAGGCAGAAACACAGTATCATAGCCGTTTCTGCATCCAACCACTCAAAATCTTCTTGTGGTAATTTTTCAATAGGAAATAAAGTCCTTTCAGTGATTTTCCACACAATAAAACAGTGAGAAGTTTTAGTATTTCATCAAATGATCACACATCCAACACAAGAAAAACTTTCTGCATTTCAGCTCATTTCTATTCAAAAAGGTACCACGACGCCTTACAGAAACAAGAGCCTGAATGGCCACTACAGTAACCCTTTCTTGTTTTCTGTCTTGGGCTCTGCCTAAATGACATCTCCAACCATTCCACAAGACCAGGAGCAGCTCAAACTTCTCCAACAGCCCAAGCTGTTTAAACACAACCACAGTTGTGCTGTTAATAGTCCCAGGCTAAACATGGCAAGAGCGACTCACAACATCTCTAACTCACTGCCTTTACTGCAGCTCTGCATTTATCTGAATGAGCTATACCAGTATAAGCATCTTCATACTGGAGCAATTGCAGACACGTGTGATGAGGAACCTGCTGCTTCCACAACCAGTTAAATCTCCAAAACACTTTTCAGTACAGAGCTGGTCCATCATCCAGTGCCTCCATGGCAGGGGTGGGAGTGGTACAGAAATTGCCAGCTCTAACATTAAGGTTGCTTTCTGAAGCTTCTGTGAAAGCCCAGGAGTAGGACCCCATGGTGAGGTGGTTATATTCACTGAAACAGCACAGCGTGAAATGAATCTCGAAACACATTCTGCCCCAGATCAAAAGCTCAAATTCACTGAGGTATTGCTATGTTTAAGATTAAAGCTTTTAGAATTGTTTTTTTTTTTTTTTTTTTTAAGCCTGTCTGAAAGCCATATTGTACCTCTCTTTTTCTGGTCTTGAAAGGTCTAATGATTAGATGATGGGCCACAACCTTGCAGAGCTAAAGCCAGGTGCTGCAATTCAATTTTAAATGTATTGGAAATGAGTTGGCATGGAGAGGGCAGATGCTATGTCACTAACCAAAAACAAAGGCAAAAATATCAGCTGCCCACCATGCTTCACGCTACATGGAGGCTAAGTGAGGGGTTTTGTTCTGAACAAGGCTTGCTGCAAATAACCTCAAATGCTTCTGTTTTCTTACTGCTGACAGCACCAAGACTGTTACGTGGCAGGTCCCTCTGTGCAGTTCAATCCTATAAAAGCCACTTACTTTGTAAACTGAAGGGTGAAGCCAGTTCACAGATAATGATTAGTTTTATCACTGCCTGCACTTTATAGCAGTGAGAAGGGGTTGTTTCACTCATGGCTGGATACAAGCAGGGGGAATGCTGGCAAGGCTTGTGTTTATAATTTACTCGTTATAGATCAGCCTTCGGTAAGTGGGAATAAAGACACAAATGACAGTTCCTATGGTATCAGAAAACTACTTTTAATGTAATGGGCGCCTAATCAGGGGCTGAATTACTCTTTACCTAATGTAGAACATCCAGAGTCCAGTTCCTCCAGCTCCTGAGCATTTTTTTTGGAGCAAAGCTTTGGCTTACTGCATCTATCCATATCCCTGTGCTCTAGAGAGCAATGAACAGCCACAGCACAGGGAAGGCTGTGGGACTTCTTGGATGGCCAGTCCAAGGGGTTCATGCAGTTTATACTGTCCCAGGCCATTGCCCTCTGTGACGCTGGGACTCCAGCTGCAGTTCTCAGGAAACCTTTGGGACCACATCCTTCATCCATGCAAGCGAAAGCTGGTTTGGCAGTCTCTGAGCTGAGTAAACAAGTAAACATCCCCAACCCTTTGGCAACAGTCCCTGCAACTGGGAACTTCCTAGTCTGACTAGAGCAGAGTGCTGGAAGGGCACACTGGGGAAATACAGACACACAGGGATCACCACTGCAAGCTGCAAGAACAGGTGCAGTTAATCTACTTCTCCTTTACAACTAGTATGTTAGCAGCCAGGCTAAGAAAGACCTAACAGGGAACTCAACAAGTTTATTCTGTATAGATTTTTTTCCTGTAATGTATTTTCCATATACTCCCATAATGTGTTTTGCACCTGTCCAGTTTTATGGTAGGGATGTACTTTGACTATCTGCAAGCAAAAGTTCCTTCCATAAGGGGTTAGCATCAGAAGCTAAACTAATCCCCACTGAGACTGCACATGGGCTGGGGAGCAGAGAGCAACAGCAGAAAACATCCATTTTCTACAGGGAGAAAGACTTTTCTACAGAGATCAGATCCTACAGTGACCTCCTTAACTCCAACTGACTTGATAAGCTTCCTCACAGTGTTCCTTCTCAGCTACTCCAGCTTCTCTTCCTGGTGTGGATGGACTGACAGGTACTGAACTCCACCCTGGGAAAAGCTGTATTGAAAATATTTGCAAAAAAAAGAGTGAGGGAGGGACATCAGAGTGGCAGTTCTTTGTTTTCTCCTTTTAAGTCTTGTAGCTTCATATTACCTTTTATTTAAATGTATTTTGCTCTTAAGCTTAGGAAAAACCCAAACCTGTGATGCTTTGGGGTATGGGGAAGACACCTCTGAAACCTGGAAAGAAGAATCCCCTCTGTGTCTTCTCAGCAATTACTGCTGGGCAAACCTTTTGTTGACTCTTCTCACACTGCACTCTTCTCCCAGTGCCTTTTCCTCTTTCTGAGTTTGCAGTTACTGGTTGAAAAATCCCTCACTCTCAGCCATCGCCTTTGTCACAAAATGATATAATAGTGGTTTTCTAATCCTTTCATGTTGTTCATCCTTCCTCTTCCACAGGGCCTGGGAACAATATTAAAAATTCCAAGACAAGGGTAATTAAGCAACTCAACTTTGTATTCATTTTAATTCCTGGAGAACCATCTTTAATGAGGTCCTCTAATTCAATTACAATGTAAGTTGTCCCTACTATTAATGAGGTTTTACCAGCGACTCTTTTCTTTTGTGCAAGTAACTTTTTTCACTGGATTACATTTCTATTATTCTTCTCAGTGACTTTTGATTTACACAAATGTACGACTGAGCAGAACTGGAAGATGGCAAAGCCCCTGTGCCAGAGGGACCTGATCCTGCACAGTTTCATCTCACAGAAGTAACCACTTTCCTGGTGAGGACTCTACTGCTGCAAGATGTGCTAGGTTCCCAGGCAAATGCTGCAAAGCTCGCTGTTCTCACGTGTTGCAGGAGGTTTTCTTCAATAAATAAAACTCGTAAGGGAAATGTCTTCAGGGATTTGTTCATTAATCCATAGGAAGAACTGAAGTGCCAAACTCCTCAAGCCCTGCACTGTGATTTCAGACTGCAGTGGTACAGCTCTATTACCAAAGTTAGTTGAGAACTCATTATGATTTCCTGCAGTTTGTCAGCTCCAGGGCAGCAATTCATCCTCCATATCAAAAAAATAAATGAATCTATTTGCTACAGACTTAATGTGTTTTGTCTGCAAGTAAGTTTCTGTTGCATTGAGAAAAGCAGATTTTTAAAAGATGAATGACACAAAATTCCCCAAAGAACAGCTTGTTTGGCACACTTGCTTCTTCCCACAAAAGCAATGTTAAGATCCTCACAAAGTTCTAGCCAAGCTAATGGGAATATTTCTTTGGCTCTGTGGAGAGAAAGATAAGTCTTTTGATTTTGACTAGATTCACAAATGTGTTTATATGTTTACATACAAGCTTCAGTGTCTTTTGGTAAAGGAGAAAAGTTAAATCACTTCAGGGAAAACAAGACTACCATATACAGAAAAATGTGTTGGCATGGGGAAGAAAAATCCCAGAGAAATCCTGAGAAATTATGAAGAGCAATAGAGCAGTGCAGAATCCCAAATGGTGGGGGACACATGGTGCAGGCAAACAAGTGAGTACAAGACCATTCCTGCCTGGATCAACCTAAATTATGAAGCACTTGTTGGTTTCCCTCTCATGTGTAGCAAAATATTGCAGACAAGGGTGGCCTGATGGAGTAAGCACCAATGAGGACATCAAGTTTTGGGCTACTGCCAAGCTGTTGGGCAGAACCCTGAGGGAAACCCCAAATTATCAGTTCCTCACCAAAATATCCCATGTAATCCTGGCACACAGATTCTGGTGGATTGCCCCTCCTAAATCCAAAGCAAAGGAAGACTCTCTGGTACCTCCCCTATTAAATTCCCTAAATAATTCCACATCAGTTTTACACCTACAACTGTCACAGCTTTTCATGCCAATTAGTGAGTGAAACAAGCTAGTCCAGGACAGAAACCTATCATACTCCACAGGCCCATGTCTCAGCTAAGGGGGAAGCTATTATTTCTCTTCATGAGGAAAGGGGGCAGGGTAAAATCAGTTTCTGCAGGCAGTTTGCCAAGCACTAACCCAAATATTTCAGTTACTGTGATGTTGGAGACACTTTTCTCCCAAATATAATGTTGCCACTAGACAGGAAGAATGCAGCACAAATGACAATGCTTGCTTTCCCAAGCCTGTGAAAACCACCCATCATCATCAATTTGAAAGAGCAAGTATGTCTGAGAAGAAAGATCAAGGCAATCCTAAGGTTTAAATGTGATCCAAAACATTAAGAAAATACAGTTTTAAAAGCCAGTTTTACAATGTCTGGAAACTTCTCCCACTGTACATGCAGCTGATCATGTGAGTTGTGGCTGCATACAATTTGTGTCTGGTGCTACTGAGAGCACTAACTTCCTTTTGAAGTCCCTTTTGAGTAAATCACATAAAATGAGACTTTTGCACTTACTGCTTGCACACAAACTGCACCATGCTGTAGGTCTGGAGCGTGGGAGCCGATCTGCAATTTGTATCTCTTTGCTACTGCCACCCCAGCAAATGGGGCTGCTCCAAACATAGGCTGCAGCTGGATTACAGTTCATGGATAATTGCTGATGCTGTATTCTGTTAAACAACACTGAAAAACATTGCTTCAGCCATAAAATTAGCTGTTTCACAAGAAAACAGCTTGGATGGAAGCTGAATCTGAGTGAAAGTAAGAGTAGTTTTGTTACTGACTGTACCGGAGATATTTTCCCTGCTGTAGCATTCCAATGTCCTTGTCACTGTCCTCCTTCACATGCTGCTTCTACCAAAGCTCTGTAGAAAGGAATCATAGCAGCAGCTTCTTGAGCATTACCAGATGCTCTTTGCACATCCTTGTCTAATCCAGGAGAAGCAGGCTTGGCTCCTGAACCAGGATTTTGATAGCTGTGCAAGGAGATCTAACACATGTCAGCTTCAGAACATTTGAGATGTTTACAAAACATTCAGATACCCTCTCAGATAAAGGATTCTAGAGAAATGCAATGCTGTCTTTTAAAAATCAGGAAATCAGGAACAAGAGAAACACACAAGGCTCTAACTAAGAAATTTGCCATCTTAGTAAAACAAACACACTAGAAAAAACACCCTGAGCTCTCATTTAATGATAAAACCACCACTCGAAGGTAGCTAAACATGCAGGTAAACAGAGAGCACCCCACAGGAAATCTATGTGAGCCTCCATTTCCTATTGGAGTAATTTGCACAACTTTTGTTTTTCCCTAGCTGCTTCTGCAGTCCTGCATGGCAAGGTCACTGATGGACTTCAACCCAGGCAGCTTGTGCTTTCAACAGAGAAACCATCCCCCAGTGCAGTGCCCATTGGCACTGGAACACACCAGAGGCATACAGCAATCAAGAGTGTCCAGCTTCCCTTTGGAGATCTTTGTGCAGTCCTCATTTGGAATCTCACCTTAGAATTTAGCTGTGCTCTGTGCCATGCTGGGATTTTTCTTCCCGCTTCTCACCCTTCCAGAGATTCAGCCTTCCAGTAATTCAACCTTCGTCTCTCAAGGCATTAAGCTAGTTGCTTTCTTCTCTTTACTCCAGCATTTCTACAGCTGCATTTCACAAAACCCCTTTATAAGACTGACAGGTAGCTAAAGGTTTATATGCACATACACAAATGTGTGTGTGTGTGTGTGTACATATATACAAACACTTAGCCCCAGTGCATGTTCTTTTCCAATCCAGCTTCCAGCCAGTCCCAAATGATCTCCATGCTGACCTCAGGGGCCTGTCTCTTTGCCAAGCACATGTTTTTCCTAAGCATACATGGGCCCTCTAACTGTCCAAACTACTTTTGGCACCACCAGGAGAGTAGCTGGCCTATCATGACTCGCTAGGACTCATCCCCTTGTCCTCCTTGTCTGAACACTTTACTTCAAATTTTTTATTCCTTTTAATGCATAGAGGAAAAAGGAAGATGCATGAAGTGCTCTCATACATGCAGTCTGACCCTCTGTCTCCAGCTCTCATCACCTCTGTGTGCACTCTCCCTGCTTTGCTTACTGACAACTGGATGTGAGCTGTTGCTAAATCCTGGGCAGCTGAATGCTCAGCACTTGGCACACCTGGCCCTGACACCAAAGCATCTGGGCTGCAATTTCTACAGAAAAGCAATGCAAAAAGATACATCCTTTCTATCAAACTTCCCCTTCAGGACCTCTAAATATTCTTCCAATTATACAGTCCTTTTATTTTGCACTTTCTTTGCTCCTCAAAATTTCAGTCCTATTATTTCCATATGGTGTGAGTACACTATGTCCAAATATTCCAGGTGACAAAATACCACTAATTTCATACCAGTGTTTTAATTTTTATGACTTTCTCAAGACTCAGCTTAACCACTTCAAGTTTCAAAAGCACACACTGCTCTATAAACTATAAATCAAATACCTAATAAAGCTCCTGAGATTTTTTAGAAAGAAAGAAAGTTCAAAAATAAAACTCCCATCCTCCTCTTCCAACTGTTTTTAATCAAGGACAGTATAAAATAAGTTATCCAAATTCAGAATGAAAAAAAAAGAGAATGCAAAATTACTTGGAGATTAAATTTGAAGATTAAACCCCTTTTGATTCCTTGAACTGTCTGACAAACATTTCTGTGGGACAGCAATTGCAGCAAGATGTTATGATATATTTATGTCGGTTTGTAACATGCGTGACCACATGTTGGTCAAGACAGCTGAACTGTTCATTATTGCTAGGAAGCTGTAAATCACCCCTCTGGCAAACCTTCACATGAGTTTTGAAATAAATTGGTTCTGTTCTTGGTCCCATTAGATGCTACAGCTTGAAATGCAAACAATATTATTGTTGGCATGGCTGCTGCCTGTCCACCTCAGCTCATATTACTCCAGCCTGTCCTAGCTCAAACAAGTATTGTCCGAGGCCAAAGCAGCGGCTTCCTTCCTCCAGCAGAACATCCATTCCTCTGTACCCAAAACAATTTGGCTAAATGACACAAAGAAGCAGCGTGACTGCAGTAAGGGTAACAAACAGTCCAGGCTCTTGGAATAAACAAGTGTTATCCCAAAATAATTTGATATATGGGTGATCAGGTAAAGATTATGGTTAAAGCATTGATTTTACTCGTGCACCTCAGTCAGGAGACACCAATCAAACCTCCAAACCTGCTATTCAAAGTGGGGTTTCGACTTAGTAACAGCTGCCTTGCTAAAAAGAAATGGTGCAGTGTGGGGAGTATTGGAGGCAGAGCCAGAGTCTGCAAATACTGGGAACGCTGACATGATTTTTGCTCATGGCCTGCCATGAAAGACCTGTAAGCAGGGCATATCTTTGGGAATAGACCCCTCAAACTCAGGTTTGAGACCAAGGTTTTGGTTCTCCTCTGCCTGGCATCACAGTAATGCAGCAACATCAGAGTAAAGCAAATGTAAAATAACTTTTAACTTCTCAGTGTTTGAAATAAATGAAGGTCTGGATAGCCAGAGCCAAAAAGTTGGATGGAGACCTTATATTGACCTTTAAAAATAAAAAAGGCACTTATAGAAAGGATGAGGACAGACTTTTTAGTAGGGCTTGTTGTAATAGGAGAAGGGTTAGAGGTTTTAAACTGAAAGAGGGTAGGTTTAGATTGGACATAAGGAAGACTTATTTTAGAATAATATTAGTATGTTTTACAAGGGCATGTAGTGATGGACAAGGGGGAATGGCTTTAAAATGAAAGAGGGCAGGTTTAAATAAGATACTAGGGAGAAATTGTTTCTTGTGAGAGTGGTAAGACACTATAAGAGGTTGTCCAGAGAAGCTGTGGATATCCCATCCCTGAAAATGTTCAAGGCCACTTTGAATAGAGATTTGAGTAATCTGGTCTAGTGGGTGACATCCTAACCCATGGGAGGAGATGATCTTTGAGGTCCCCTCCAACTCAATGAGTCTGTGTTCTGGGGAAAATGAGGCTACAATTCACCATCAGCATGATTTTGGCAGTTGTCAATGGCTAGATGGAGTTTTATAATATCCAGCATCTTCCTCCTGGGCCTGAAACTCAGATGTAAGAAGTTATCATACTGTCTGTAAAATCGGAATTAGGGAACACTCCTGAAGTCGTAGGTTACAATTATATTTAGCACTGAACAAAACCCAACAAGTCACACTCTGCTTTGTCACTCCTCACAATAAAAGCATGGTTGTCAGAGTATGTGTCCATATGGAATGTCTTTTGTGTGCTTACAAAAGCTTTGTCTTCTGTCCCATCAGTACACAGAAGTGCTGACTTTTCCATGTCAGTCATTAACCAACATGACTTACTTTTTGGCAGTGTGTCTGACTTGCTGCCACACAGCAGCATCCCTTCCAAACCCAGGAAAAGAGGTTGGCAGTTTTGACTGACTGATCCATCACTGATTTTGATGAACTAAGGATTCTTTTGGAGGGAAGTCCTGAAGCTGAGCAGCTGAACCGTTCTTGAAAATGTGCATACAACTGCATCAGCAGCCTCTCAAGTAAATAAAAGCCATAGGCTGGACAGAAGTCCATGGGCCAGAGAGATGGAATTCCAGCCCTGATGCTGGTGTGGGCAAACAGAGAAATTGATTTTTTGGTGCAGCTTTCTAATAGTATACAATGGTCAGGAGAAAGCCAGTGGGATATTTCAGCCCCCCCAGCAGGGTCAGCACTGCCCCAGGAGCTGCCTCTTTCCAGAGCCCAAGGGGAGTTCCCGGTCACTTGGATGCAAGCATTTCCAAGCTCAAGTGCATTCCCATTCGTAGAGCAGTTTCTACTGTGTTGTTACAACACAGATGTAGAATGCTTCTTCTGTCCTCTCTCTTCTGATTTTCTTTCACAGAAAATGCAAAGAACTTATGTGGCAGAGATGACAACGAATGCCAGATTATCTCGTGGCTGTTGCTATTTCCAGGATGTATCACTCAGAGCTTTCAAGAACATCAGTGAACATTTTGTTTGGGCTGCAGTACTGACACACTTATTGTATTTCCTCTGATGACTTCCTGAAGCAAGGTTTTTGTTTTTTCTAGCTGATAGCAGATGTATGTGTGCCAGAAGCTAAGGAAATGAACACCGTTAGTGCCAAACCTGCAGGATGAACCTGACTGCTGCTTCAGCACACAATTAAAAAAAACTTGCACTAAAAGATGATTATTTTCACAGTTATTAGTAACTTGTTGTTAGTACTTTCATTATAGCATTCTGTGTACAAATAATGTCAGTAATAACCAAAGATAATCCTACAGACAATTGCTACACATTTACTGCTCTAGGCTGTGTTAGGCAACTTGGTACACACTTTATTTAAAGATCACAAAATCACTCCTGCTGGCATACACTGGTGACCTGCTCCCTTTGGGATAGCAGCTGTTGTGAGTTCACAGCCTCCTGTTCAAGTGTACACACTGTATTTCAGCCAACAATGTTAAACCTCTCTTTTTAAAGAAATCAATCTCTCAAGTTGCTTCCAACCTGTACTAAGATTTAGTGGACCAAGCTCTTGAATACAGATTGAATTTTGACTTCGAGCTTGGTCTCTGAACCACTGCAATGTCTGGTGCACTGAGGCAGGGCACACACCACATCCCAAGGCAAACTGTGTGCAAGCTTCATATATGTTGTCAAAGATACCTAGCTCTGGAAGAAGCTTTCAGAGAATGTCAAGAAGATCCTGGGTGGGGCCTTCTGGAAATAACCAAAAGCCTTTCCCTTCAGCAACAACACCCCAAACAATTTGAAACAACCTTTTATTCCTAAAGCCCTATCAACTCAACTCTTCAAAAACACAAAGCACAACAGAGAGCTTAACGACAGATGGAGTCTGGACTCCCCAAGGGAAAGAGGGTGGTGTCTCCATGTCTGAGTCCCAGGATGAAAATCAGTGATATGAAGTCTAAAGGTGAGCAGTTGCTTGTCTAAAGACAAAAGCACTGAGTTAATCGTTCTGCTAGAAAAAAATTAAAAAAAATTAAACTTTAAAAGCAATTAAATTTTTTTTCTGAAAGCCATCACTTCTGTCCAAAGCTTGCACATTTGTTCTGAGCCTAATGCAGGCCTTCACTTGGCAGCAGGCTAGGGTGAGAATGATGAAGCTGACATTTAGGCCTGGCAAAATCAAACCCTGTATGTACTGAAACAGAAAGCAAAGTGGAATAAGGTTCCTTTGTTCCTTAGCCAGAGAGTTTGGCTAAACCCTTAGCCTAGCCCTTCTTCCCAGCTTAAGAGAAACTGGACTCCAGTGGTAAAACCCTGGCTCCACAGCAAAACTCATGGTGAACCCAGAGCAGATCAGATACCATAAGTCTTTGGAATTTTTTTGCTAGACAAAAACGTAAATGTAAACAATGACAATTACTACATTATTATTAAAAAATAAAGCCTCCTTTAAGTGGAAACTGAAGCAATGGCAAGACATACCAAGGTTTAATCATACTAAACCTGCAAGGTCCTGTGAGGAGCAGGGAATAGGACTCAGTGATCCTTACGGGTCACTTCCAGCCAGAGATATTATACAAGTGTGTGATCTTACAGACTTAAGGTTTTTAAGATAAATGTGACTTTTGTAGCAAAATAAATGTTGCATTATTAAGTTACATGTCTAGGAAGAAAATCTCATACTTTTAAATTTATGTAGAATCAACAGAGCCAAATTCAGTATCGGGTACAAATGCCAGTGAAGTGCACTCTTTCAAATATAAATCTTTTAATTTCTGCCATTCTGAAATGCCCTCAACTTAGTGTCTTTGGATTTGAATTTAGCTTGCAGGTACGATATTTTCTCTCTACGATATTTGGGCTAGCCACAAAGGTGGAAAATCAACTTACATTTGATAAAGGATTTTTCATTTACCATTCTTTAGCAAGAAAATTAATCAAAAATAAAATCCATTTAGTCAAAACAAAAATAAAATGAAAACAAAATTTCATTTTCTTCATGAAAACAGAGTTCTACTTTCCAGGTGCCTTTAGATACTTGTCGATGCATATATACACCTACTTGGATTATCAAAGATATGTTAATAAAATATGTCTCTAATCTGCATTCATCTGTGTTCAGACCCCAGAGATTTGATATAGCTCTGTCTAAATACTTCCACAAGTCTGACTGGAAAGATAGTAAGAAACAATATATTCTCAATTGGCTGTATTTTATTTATTTTTTAAACTAGGTTTTCTCATAACATTATCTGTGAGGTTGGGTACACACACACACACACACACACGCACACATAAAAGAAAAAAAGAAGCCATAAAAATTTATTTAAAAGAGATCTTGCCAAATGGTCTTAATATAAAATTACAATAAAGGCATCTGGGAAAGGAAAAGAGAGTACATATAAATGGATCTAGACAAGCTTATCTGGCTGCTCAACTAGAAACAATGTCTTGGGGCTGTCTTCTTACAACAAGAACTTGCTTACACCGTACATGTGCATAAGCATTGCCAGCCAAGGAGAAAGAACATTAAGGAAAATAAAGACAAAATACAAAATTAGGTTTTCTTCTTGTTACAGCCAGTACTTCCCTCCAGATCATTTACTCCAGCAGGATGCTGTTTCTGCACCACAGTGCTGTAACTCATGAGTTGCTTTTGCTACAGGGGCTCATTTTGTTGAGGGGGCTACGTGAATTTTTCTAGATTAGTAGTTTGCTGGACAACCAAGTTCCTCACCTTCTAATTTTGCGACTTTCTCTGCAATTTCTAAGGCTTAGAACATCTCAGTTTATTAAAAGGATGTGCACATGTGTGGTATTGATAATTTTTTAATGAGTCCAGAATCAGTAGGAGGTTAGTGTCCCTAACAAAAGCGCTAAAGGTAGAATGGCATTTTGGGAAAGCTTCTACCAGTTGATTTCTTCTATTTAACCATGAACAAACAAAAAGAAAAAAAAAAGAAATTAAAAGTGAATATACAACACATTTTTCACATGGAGCCATGTAAATGAATCTTTTCTATTGATTTTTTTTTGTTTAGAGAAAGAGAAAACAATGACGCGCAGGTATTAAATCGTACCGAGGAGACAGACATACTCTGTTAGTGTGGTTTTGTCAGCAAACATTTGATTACTTGGAGCTTTCTTTAGAGCCTGGAGCAGAGCCAGGTGGTGACTAGTGGTGGCACTGAAAGAAGAGGAACACGGTGGAAGTCAGCCACCAGAAGGGACCTTTTTTGCTTGTGCTTTGCCAAGTTGCTTGACAACGTGGCTGATGGAAACAGCTTCTTTTCATCAGTTACAATGCGATTCTTTCAGGCTCTTTCTCAGCTCAGCCTCATTGTCAGCCCTGTACACAGTCCAGTGCTGCAATGAAGTCACCATAGAAATGACATGATGAGCATGTACTGACCTCCCAACTGTGTTTCCTGGTCCTGAAATAAATTTGAGCTCAGTTATTACGGCGCCTCTGATTTAATAATTGGCTTTTGGGAGACACTCAAATGCTTCAAATGGAATCTTTTCTTAGGGTCAAATCCTGTCTCTTATTGTAGCCTACGGGAATTCTGCCATTGGACTTTAATGAGACAACAATTTGGCCATTAATCCATGAAAATTTGCTACTCTGGTTCACACTGCCCTCCCATTTAGGACCCTGTTGTTCAATTCGCTCTGAACCAGCTTGTTTTCACTTTCAAGATAATTGTGCAGACTAAAGAGTAATTCAAACAACAAATTCAGCAATAGCAGGCATTAGCTGCATTAACTGTATGGCTGCTGGCTGGACACTGCTAAACCCCACTGCAGCATCCTCCCAAACCTGCTAACAGTCACTAAGTCACTGAATAATAATTTCAACAAAAAGACAATAAAAGCACCATAAACAAGGAGTTTCTATGGTGCACAGCCTAGGAACATGAATATCTTTCACCTCTGAGAGAGAGGAGTCAATTCTTTAGGTCAGGAAGCATCAAGGATCAAATTCTCTCTAGCTGTATATGAAGGCTCACATTACTGGGAGTGTACCTTAGGGCACACCTTCCAATTGCCTCTTGCACACAGGCTGACTCCTGTAAGTTTCTGTCTACCATAACATACTGCATTTTTGTAGTATTGTTTGAGTTGTAGGTTTCTGGTAATCTTCAAGCAAGATACAAATGTTCTTTTAGAAATGTGTGTACAGTGCTGTTCAGCAGCTGCACACTTGTATTCCTAACCACTCCTCACAGACTTGCTTAGAAGCAATTAATGGACTCCTGGGGCTCACAGATTAAACACCAGTGGTACAAAAAATAATGCAGATTTTCAGAGGTGACCAAGATCACAGTAACTACCACTAATTTCAAGTCTGTTAGATAACTTTTCCTCCCTTGGCAATTGCTCATCGTTCTTGTTCACAGCTAATTTCAAGTTATACTCCTGGACTTCATTCCTACAACATTTTGCAGCACCTAGAGAAATGCCTTTATAAATACGATGGCAGATTCTCTGTGTGGAAGAGGGTTGAATAAAAGAATTTCCATTTTTCCATGTCTCTGGTTAATAAAATATAACATTTCTCTCCTGTTGCCTCTCATGGATCCTGTTTAAGTGGTCTGGCACACTCTGAAAATGCACAAGGGCTCCATTATGTCCAGGCAGTAGGTACAGCAGGTTTCACTGGACTGTAACTGATTTGTTTCAGATGAAGGGATGCTGTTAACCACCACTGTGAATATAATTGCTTAGTTGATTTCCACATTCTTGTCATTGTTGGCCTGACTACTGCAAGAACAAGCTGGTGAGGAATTCCCTACTGCTGGTTAAAAAAAGAAAAGCAAAAAAAAGGAAGTCTTCAGGTCAAACCAGGAGTTCATCCAGACATGCCCACACCAGAGGCAATACAAATATGCCTTTTCACCACTTCACTGCTTTTCCTTTGCTCCTTCTTTAGACGAGAATCGACTCCAGAAGGGGAGATTCTCCAGGTGAAGATGGGGAAAGGGACCTGTGCATATGGTCAGAATACAGAGGTGCCACCTCCGAGCTCTGGGATGAACAATATTTGATTCATTCTGTGACACATGGCAGGGGATTCAGAAGCCTTTAGCAGACTTTCAGTGCTGGTTGTTGCCCACAGTCTGTCCTTACACAAAGCACAGTTCAGCTCCTGATGTGCTGCCTCTGTGGCATGTCCTGCGCTATGAAGTTTGTGGGAAAGCCCCCAGATTTCAGCTGAAACCAGAGCTGCTTCCACCAGAGCATAAAGAAAAGACACAGTTGATTTATCACAATGGGTCTTAGCAGTTCTGATTTGGTTCCCTCCCCTCTCACAGGCTCAGACCAGAGTGTTTCCACCATGGAGTCTGGCAGCACCTGCAGCCTCCAAGAAAGACTGATGCCTGCCTGTACCAGCCATTACACATACGTGGGGTCCATGGGTTCTGATCCAAAGGTTGTTGAGCAGCATAGCATTAGGATTGGGAATGTTACAGGGAAGGTATTTGCAAAGGTGTAACTGGAGAAGTCTGGTGCTCCATGGGTCCTGGGTATTCAGGAGACCTTAACATCTCTCTACTGCCAAATCCCGCTACCTTTTTAATCTATGTTCTTTGAATTTTTGTTAACTTCGTCTGTCCCATGGAAAACTCACCTGCACATCTTTCCTCCTCTGACTTACTCTTTTCAAAACACCAGAAATGAAGGACTTCTGTTTTTACAGAGGCTTTTGGACATGCTTTTTCCCTCCATTCTAACATGTAATGTCAAGTGCACACATAATTCTTTGTAGACTGGGACTCCTAAGCCTGCTTTCTTACCATTTACCCTATCACCTTCATCATTATTATCTAAATATGGGGTGTATCATAATATTAATTTCTCAGTAAAACTCCTTGGAAAATAAGGTGGAAGCACTATCATTTATAGCTTTTAGAACATTTCACTTGGTTTAAGTAATTAACCAAGTGAAAAAAAAAAAATCAAACTAAAAAACCACTGTGGTGAGTCACAGCCCTTAACAGAATCAGCCTGGCAGCATTAAGTATTGACAACTATGCTTGCAAGCTTTGCTTACCAGCAGCACAGAGACATAAGCTCAATGCACTACAGGTACCAGGAGGGGACTGTAACTTGCAGATTGACTGAAAGAAAAGCAGCCCATTTCTTTTAAATAAATGCAAAGCTCTTGCTCTGGACTATGAACAAACCCTCAGAAACATTCATATTAGAATAACCCTTGTCATGTATCACAGCCTTAGGGTCCAAAGCACATTATAACAAAAGACACAGGAGATCAAAACAAAGCAATGAAGAAAGGTGGGCTCTGTCCCAAAGAAACGACTGGTACAGAGAGGCAGGAGACAGCAGAGGAGCAGCACTGATTAGCATGATGAGCTCCATCCTCAGCACAAGCCTCGCAGTGCTCTCAGCACGCCTGCTTGCCAAGTCAGTAAGTCAGCTCAAAAATATTTGTTATGTTAAAGTAATCCTCTGTGCAAGTGGTTTTAGTGTAGGATGACATTCGTCTCGGAGGTAAAACACAAAGGCTCTTTGGCTGAATTCTTATTGTGAGTGACACGAAGAAAAACTCCTCGCCATAGGACACCGATTTATTGCCTATGGCCCCATTGAAATGTCTGCATAGAAAATCAGGCTACTCCCATCGAGCTGCATGACACCCAGCTGGGCATGCCGTGCAAATGAGGAGCTCACAGTGCCAGCTCTGGCAGCCACCAGGCCTGCTGAGCACAGACATGGCTAAGCAGGACAATCATCCTATAGCATAACACAGGCAAGGGGTGCTTCCTTGGAGGGACAACACTGAACAGACCCTGTGGATCTATACAGCAGAGTGGAAAAGAGAGCATCTTGTTCTTTATAAAAGCAAGGAAGACTGAGGAAGAGATGCTCCAGATTTCTGTCTTGCTTCACGTAATTGGGAAGCATTACCAGCTGCAGGAGGTATGTAACCAGCATAAATTACTGCATCATTAGGTACCTAATAGGCAACTCTTGCTCTCAGAATTAATTGGGTGAGCCAGGAAGGGCAGAATAAAACTAGACAATGACACTGTATGAGACGTCTTCCCTCTAAAACCATTCAGTAGCAGCATTAGATCATCCCCATCTGAAGGCTGTAAAGAAAAATTTTGGGATGGCACTAAAGCAAAGAGTACAGATGGCTCCTAGCAATATTCCTTCACCAGGGACCTTGTATTGAGCCCTATTACATTCTTTCACATATTTTGTGAATATATCACTGATCCTACAAATCTGACATGTAGTAAATAAGAAGTTAAAAGATGCACAATTTTCCCAATAGCTCACTTCCCATATACATTTTACTGCAAACACAAAGGCATTTCAGCTTTCTGGCACTGCTGCCATGCAAAGTTCACAAGCTGAATTTCATGGTCTGTGTCTGACATACGCAAAATGACTTTTTAGTTTTACTGCATCAAAGGGAAGTTTCTCCAGACTGCAGAAGTGCAGTCAAACATGGATGTTTAGTTTCAGCCTCACAGGAAGGGCTGAGAAGCACACGCAAAGCAAGCTCCTGCCAGCACAGCCCTTCAGGGAGGTCACAGGCTAAAGGTTTACAGCACTTTCCCTAAAACAGGAAAGGAATTAAATAATTGTTTCTATACTGGACAAAAAGTTAAAGAAAGACTCAAAAGGCCAGGCTCAGCAGTAAGCAGATGGAACCCACCAAATACTTCGTGAAGTTCCTTCTCTCCTTGAACTGCCATGGCACCTTTGGGGGACATCTCTGCTAGTGAGACCCAGAGCAGTTGTTTTGGAGGTGGTACGAACAGAGCAAATCCTGCCCAAACAGACTAATACAGCATAGGAAGTCCAGCTTCCAGGTCCAGGCACACAGCAGGGCACAAATGTGTACCTGCAAGATAAGCAATGATTTTGAGAGATGTGGTCCTTAGGGACATGGTTTAGGGACGGACTTGGCACTGCCACTCTAACAGCTGGACTTGATCTTAAAGATCTTTTCCCACTTAAACAATTCTATGATTCTGTATCAGTAGCTTAACTTGGTCAGGTAGAAGTTTTCTGAAAAGTTGGTTGAGTGTTTCAGCTTTGTTGATACTCAAAGGAAGTTCTTTCTAATGTGGAGAAAATGAGAGAAAGCAGAAAATATTACAAAGGAAAGACAGAGGCCAATGTTGCAGGCTGCTTTGAATCAGGAGTCAACATCTCACAATAAATAAGCCATGCAATGAGAATCACCTGTGAACTGCTCTGAGCACAAAGACCAGTTAGATTCATTACAGAAAAGTGGAGAAAGAACAGCAGCACACAGAAAAGCCAGAAACAAAGCAAAAATACTTCAGGTTAATTCATATACAAGATTCTAAAAGCGTACATGAAATGACAGCTGTATGACATTTCAGCATAAGAAAGACCATGCACTGGAGATGTTATGCAAAAAACACTGAGAACATGCAGATACACTGAGTACAGCCTTTGGAGAGACACAGAGTGCCTGCTTACATTGGGATGGAGGCTGATGCAGCTCACAGTGATCCAAAAAGGGAGGGAATGAAATACCAAGTGCACCATCCTCATACACAAGGACGAGCTAATATCCAGATAGCCTTAAGAAAGGTCAGATAAAATTGCATCTGAAATAGGCTAAGTTGTAGTTTGTAGAGAAAGGACTGCAGTTTGGAAAGAGATTTGCATGTGGAGAAATATAAAATGTACATCACACATGGCTGATGATAGTTGCACTTGTAGTTATGGTTAAGGTCAAGGGAAAAGAAAGGAACAAACGGCAGGAGATCTTCCCCCAGGAAGTCTTCTAGTGAGCAGAAAATAAAAATGTGATGAGAGATGTATGAATAGAGGCAAACAGCCACAGATGGCAAAGGACGATGGGACTTCAAGAATACAGATGTCATGGACCTTGTTGAAGCTGGCAGAGACTGGAATAGAAGGAAGGGTGTAAAATATGGTCTTTGAGTTAGTTTTTTTCCTAAGACAAGGAGGTCTTGTCACTAGAAATGTTTCTCCCAGCTGGAATATGCAGTATGTACCATATTGTTATTTAGACTACAGAGAAATGCTGATTTGAACTTTTATCAAAGAAGAAGAAACTTCTACATGACTAGGATGGGTTCTGGTCCTACCCCACTAATTTCTCATTCCCGGTGTCATACCTGTTGCTTCTGAAAAAGAAAAAAAAAGTGAGGCAAAGGATTTCTGACTTTCTTAAATCACAGCTTAGCTGTAAATTTTGAGACAGGGAGAAACTTGCATGAAAAGACAGTAAAACCTCAGAAAGGGGTGAAGTAGAGACAATGGAATGACAATATCTCTGAGTGCACAACTCCTGTCCCATGACAACAGGTTGAACATTTTGATGTGAAAAGCTTATATCAGCTTTAAAAGACCCATAAGGTATGAAGCCTTGCACTTCTTAGAAATTAATACCTAGCCTTCAAAAACCTTGCCAAGGAATCCGCCCTGTCCAAAAGCTCCAGGTCTCTGCATCCACTTTTACATGGAGCCTGCCAAGAGGGCAACGCCACCAGCAGCAGCAGTACTGGGCATGCCCTTGTGGCATCTGGAGGAATGTCTTAAGCTAAGCCAGCAATCTCCTGCAACCAACACCAGAGCTGAAGGCAGCTGTCAAGAGGGAAGATTCCCCACAGCTCGGGATCCTTCTCTATTTTTCTTTTGATTCCTTCTGAATCCTGAGCAGCTCATCAGGGCAATTCTCTGATCGCGAACCAAAACAATTTGAACACTTACAACATGGTGGTTATTGAACATTTCCCCCAATAGCGTGCATCTCTGTTTATAGTGCCCTTGACTAATGCAGGCCCTTCCCAACACTGAACCTATAGGACTGCGTATTTTAACAGAGTATTCACTTTGTATTAAAAAAGCATCCCTTAACTGTAGCCAGATGTCCACTGAACTCTGCAAAAAGCTTTTTCCACCAGTGCCACTTGGTTTACTCTTACATCTGTTGCGTAGCTCAGGAATTAGTAGAATGTAAAACGTTTTATGAATTCCCTCTGCTCTCATTCAGTGTTAATGTATTCAACATGTTTTTATAAAGCCACATGCACGTTTTTTCCATTTCTTCTAATTTACTTGCATAACTTAACTCCCAAAGCTAACCTGGAAAATTCGCAGAAATTGGAGACAAACCCCATCCACCTATATAAAAGCTTGGTCCATTTCTTGTTCCAGAGAGGATCATTTCCAAAGGGCAAAATCTGACCTGATTGAAGTTAAGGGCAAAACTTTGAGGGGAATCATTAAAAGCAAGTTTGTCTCAAAACTACCCCCAGGACTCTTCTCTCACCCCTGTTATTTATGGTTATGACACACCATCCACTCCATATGAACATGTCTGAATCAGTGTTCAGAAGTTTAAAGCTCCTTGGACTGTACTCAAGCTTATACATACCATAATGGCATCATGGAATTATCAGCATCATGGTTTGGTATATTCCTAGACATTTCTTTTCTGTCTGAGACTGAACTTTCCATCTCTATTTTCTCCCCTTTCGTGTCAAGAAGTAAGCATTGGTGTCAGATTTGCCAAATAAATCCCAATTCATCTTGGTCAATTTTTTTGGAAATGAGCGAGGGAAAAATGACAAACTGTAATCACCATCTTATTCTCTATTGTGTGAAACTCAAATTGCTTCATACTCAGCATAAATAGTTTTGTTTTAAAGTAAATTCTGACCTGATTTCAATTTCCTTCTTAGTTGAAAAGGTGGCTGGTTGTTGCAAATACTCCCTATGTTGCCTATGTGGCACAGACGTACCAAGAAAGGTTGAGAAAACCAATGAGCAGGAATTTGCTGGTTTGGATGCTGCATTTCCATCATTCTGATTTCAGGCTGTGCTCACAGTGCCAATATAAATCCACAGAGAGAAGCAGCCTCTGCACATCTTGTGCTTCCAGCTGAACTTGCTACTTTAATGAAAGTGAATTCCTGTGCATGCTGTTCCCCAGCTGAATGCTTCAATGGGCAAATCCAGCTCCTCTCTCCTTGCCAATGTCCTGCTGACATAGCCCACATAATGACACTGCATGTTGGCACAGGGTAGGAAATACATCTGGACGATGTTCTAAGCCCAGTTTTGTAGTCATGAGCTAATTTTTTTTGCCAAATGCTTCTTGCCCCTATTAGTTCTCCTGGGGTGGGGAAAGAAAACATGATTTTTGATTTGCCTGGAGGGGTTACAATCCCCATCAAGTGGTCTTGGGAGAGTATTAATTTCCTTCCCACTCAGTCAAGCTTCCATGAGAATGTCACACAGCCAATACATCCTTTGGGTCTAAGGTCTGCTCAGCTGCAAAGTTATTTTCTTTTAGTTACAGAGAAGAAAAGGGGTTGGAAGGGCTCATAAGGCAAGAGGAGCTACACCGACATCTCTCTGGACAGACCTTCTCTTTAGTCTAAACTATCTCCCATGTTAGATGTTATGTTAAGGCCCCACTTCAGGTATGTGAAGACTGCTGTCCTTTATGGAACAGCTTCTTTCTGACCAAGGGGCCGCCTCTCTCTGGAAGCGCTGTGTGCCAGATGGGGCGTGGCATCCTGCTCAATTGCACAGGCCAAAGGGAGGAGAAGGTTCACTCATACACCTTGCAAAGAACAACCCAATCTATACATAATCATATGGAGATTGGATTTTTTTTCCACAACAGTATGAGACTGTTGTCTTCTGTTAGGTTTGAGATCTGCCATAATCCCCCCAACCCCCCTTTGGTTCCTTTCCTGCAGATGTGCTCCCTGGCTGGATTTCTCCCCTCAGCTTGTGTTTGCACTGTTGATTATTGCAAATCAACCTCACAAATGTATGTTTTTTCATGTAATTCCTGCAGTTCGTGCAAATCCTTTTGAGTTCTAGTTCTGGCATGGATGTGCCCACAGACATTGCATACCTTGTTGTCATCAGCAAATGTAAGGAATAAATACCGTAATTGCCTTGCTTTAAAATCACTGGTAACTCAAACCCTACAATACACAGAAAGCAGTAAAAAGCACAGAAAGTAGAGCCCTCTGTTGTATCACTGCTGGCATCTAAATTTCTAACAGCCAGCTTAAAGGAATGATTTCTCAGTTTTGTGTTCTGCCATGGCAAAGTGCATGGACCATGATGGAAGGTTTTCTGGTCTCAGTGAACTAAGGAAGGAGGAATCACTGCTCCCAGTGCCAACAGCATTCCCATGATCTCAAGCAACAGCTGAGAAATGCAGATTGCTCAGGCCTCCAGAGTCCTTGACAACTTGGAGGGAGCAGAGAGTACAGTGACCAAGCAGGTAACATTACCATGGAATAATTTTACTATATCATTTCTTTATTGTTTACTGTATAATTTCTATCAATACCACACAAAGCACAAGCTGTTCAGGCAAATAGAAAGTAAATACAGTGAGTGCCACTACCAGAAATGCTTGCTGCATCTCATATTTCAGGAGAAAACTCCAGACTGGATGCTTCAAAGAGCAGCAGGTTCCCACCAGAATGAGTTACTTGGCAGCTACAGGCAAGAGAACTTCTATACCATTCTTCTTGGGGGAACAGTGCAGGACTGGAAAAGTCAAAATGGAACAAGCCATTTGTTTAATTTGTATACCATGGTTGCTTTAATAGTGTAACAATCAGGTGGGAAAAATCTCCAAAAGCATGAAATGAAGCAAAAAATGGTTAAAGGAAGTGCAGGTTATGTACATCTTTCTCTCTTTTGTACATCTTTTGTTTCCTGCCTTTGTTCTCTCCTTCCTGTTCCTTTAAGCTTAGGCACAGTTGTTACTACATGACAGTGATGAGCATTCTTGAGTTATCATTCCTTGACACTACCATGTCCTACATCACAGCCCTGTGCACACCATCCAGGCAGCTCACTGCTGTCTGGCACGACTGTCCATCGCCAGACACAGCTCTCAGCTGCGGCTGCAATCAGCTGGGACAGCTCAGGGCTGCAGGCAGAAGCAGCTGCTAGCTCACATCTGCAGCCAGCTGATGGCTGCGTCAGTCAGCTGAAGGACTTGTTCCTCACTGCACACTCCCAGCAATGCCATTCAGAGCCCATGACTTGTACAGTTCCCCTGCAAATCTTCTGCACTGAAATGGAAAGAGATGCAGAGGGCTTGGTGCCAGCTCATCTCTGCACTGAAAAAACCCTTTTATATCAGCTTTATCTGCCCAGTACACAGGCCTTTTATGATCCTGCATCAGCCAACCTACAGACCAAATGCTAGGCACAGTATCATTGCATTCATGACTTGCATTGAGGGAATGAAAACAAAAATTTCCCCATTCCCTAATGTACAGCCAGGAAGGATAAACAACATATTTCAGCCTCAGAAGGTCTCCTCTTCCAGACTTGGACAATAATCTAGAGGCAGTCAAGGAAAACTGGCAGTAACCAAGAAGGCGTCTCCTGCCTCCTATGGGAGCAGAGTAAGTAAGAATGTTAAGCTGTGCTTTCCCATTTCTCCCAGCCTCTCCAAATGCCATATATGAAAGGGAGTAGGAAACAAACAACTTGGTGAAGTGATCCTGCTGCAGTACATCTGTCTTTTCAAAAGCCTGAGTCAGCAAGCTGTGGAGGTTGGAGCACTTGCCTTGGAAGTGAATGAACCCCACAAAAGAGCACGGCAGCAGCGGAGCCTCAGCACGTTGCAGCAAGTTCCCCTCCACCACAGCACCCTGCTGCACTGGCAAAGTCCAGCCTCTGTGTTTCTGAAAAGCTGGACTCTGCAGTGTGGGAATCCATGGGATGGAGGGAAGGCAGGAGGTGCCAGCAGGATGCAGAGCAGCCACAGCAGCACAACCAGAACAGCAATGGTGTCAGACCAGTGACCCAAGTAACCTGCTCAGGAGAGCAGGCTCTGACAACAGCCAGCACCAGCTGTTTGAAAAAGTGGGAAATTATATGCAAAGATAGCAAATGGGCATTTGCTTTGCATCCTGTGTGTTTCCTTTCAAAGGTCTGGGGCTTTTGCCTGAACAGTGTATCTGCACCCACACATGCATTGGCTGAGGTGTTCGTGCACTCAGTTTAAGAGGCTTTGGAAGTAGAAAATAAAGACCTGCATTTGTATTATGATTTGTAATACTTCAAACTTTCAAGTTAATTCAGGAAATAACAGGAAAATCCAGGGAACTACAACACCAAGTCTCTTAAATTTCAACCTTTCTGTGAGTCTCACTTGAAAAAACAGGTGATGCTCTTCACTTCACTGCTTCTTTCCACTTTTCATCCATCTCATAGGGGCTACTGCTGCCCCTTCAGCATCCATCTCAAGCACAGCACAGATTCATCATCCTGGTCTTACTGCCCCAACTCCATCCCTCCAACATGCAAGCAGAGCTCTGCATTAGGCTGTGGCTCAGGCAGAGAGTACTCTACTTCTTCCTGGAGTCCAGATTTCCAACCCAGTACCTTTACAGTCTCATCTCGGGTAACTGTAAATACTATATTAAATGTTAGCTTCAACAGTGTCCAGAATTTTTGATGGGTTTTATAAGCAATTTTCTTCTCCTTGTAACTACACTATCGAAACCGTGGCATGCTGGGAAGAAAAAAAAAGAGAGAAAGGGCAGCCCCCAAAATGTTTAGAAATCTCATGTTTTGATGAAGCACAAAATTATTTTTATTTCACCAAAGCATGGGATATGGGCTAAAACATTTGAATACTTTAGATTTCTGCACACAGGAGAATAGGAAAAAATTAGCAAACAACTCAGGTACCTACTAAACAAAGGACAGAAACAGGTCACAGCAGGTCAAATAGCTAAACCACGCTTTTCAGGCCAAACTGATCTGAATTCAAATCAATGATGTCAAATTCTGTAATTTACAGCTTAGCAGCATCTCCCTCTGGAATGTCAAAATAGCAACTCAATGCATAGTCCAGTGCTTTCACACTTCCTTAATGGAGTTATTCACATGCTGAACAAAGCCTGAAAGGAGCCAGGCTAGGAGGAAAAAAGTATGAATCTCCCTAAATATTCAGTATTTAAAATGCAGGTCAGAGAACACAATTGAGTTTAATTAGAAAACTCAAACGGGACCCTGCATGTTAATGCACTTGCTCACTGCTTGGGTTCATTTCAAAGTGCTCCCACTTGATTGTCCTTGGAGACATTTGTGTTTGTATCTAACAAAGAAGATAAAAAATGACAGGAAATGTTTGTTCTGGGTGTATCTGTGTAAATCTGCTTGCAGCAAAGCTGTTATTGCAGCCCTCCGCTACAGCACTGAGTTCATGAGACAGGAATGGTTGGACACTCGGTGCTGAGTGAACTTTCTTCCCTGGAAAACCCCTTACTAAACTGCATCCGTAGCAAAATGTAGTTTCCAGGGCACTGGAGTTTGACTTTTAGAACTCTGGAAAATATTGTCAAGAATTAGAGCAGTGACACAGAACTGTACAGATCACAACCTGCCTGGAAATAATCAGGTTTTCAATTCCCAGCTGCAGTGCACAGGGATGCTGCTTAAATGCACAGAGGCAATGATGATGAATTTATAAAACAAAACCTCACATGCTTTTATTTAGGGTTATAAATAAAATTGCTTCTTGAAATGACTCAGTTTAATAATAAACCCTTTGTGTGTGAAGCACAGTCCCCACTGAAGCCCATGAGCTGCTCCTGTTGGTGCTACTCAAATATGATTATAGTGAAACAAGTTGGGTAGCATTCCTCTAGATAAATTTTTCAAACCCTTTGAAGTTTAGCCCTTCACTATCTGTTTTTCAGAAGTTATCATATAATATAAATCAGCAATTTTTATTGCTAGATTTAATATATTTTATAGAACCGAAAATAAAGATGTGTTGTGTTTATGTTTCCTTCAGTTTATGGCTTTTGTGGAAAAAAACACAGGGCACAAGTCAGAGCTGAATGAAACACTACAAAATATATGTTTAAGAAACAGTTTAGATTACTTCAGGCCAAGACTGTCCTGAAGGGAGCTACTAGAGGATTATTGCCAGTATCCTTATGAAGGATTGACCTCCTTCCTTGTCCTTCCTAAATACATTATAAGAAGTACATATATAGGTATAAGAAGAAAAGGAAATTAAATACTGACTGGAGACACACAAGGTTTGCAGCAGACCTGAACAAACAGCCCAGTGGGAATGGTCCAAAAAGTCTGAATGTTTTCAGACTACTCCTATCTTTCTGTTGTGTTTGCAGTGCAAAAGTTTTCAATGCTAAACTAGTGCACTGGTTCTCAAATTTACCTGACAGATCTTTCCTTCAGAGAGACCTGTCCTGACTAGAAGATATCACTTCTGTTTTCAAGGTGCAGTAAAGGATGGAGAGCTGGAATCCCAGTGCTGGGGCACACAATGAAGTGAATTGAAATCAAAACAGATTATAAACAGAAGATTAACCTGTGTAGATGCTTGCTACTTCAGCTGAATTAAATGCAACTAATAGCAAGTGGCAGCAAACACACGCATGTAAACTAAAGTTGTTAACATCAAATATAGGATGTAAATCATACTTCTGAAGAAATATTCAAGCCCATTTTAAAGCATTATCCACAGATATAGACATAAAGAAACCCCAATAAAACAAGTCACAGTAATATAATGAGGTGAAGATCTGAAAGAATATCCTGTTCTGTTCTTTAGGACTGGCTCAGGATCAAGAACAATTGTAAAGCTGGAAACTCAACATGGGATTGTCCTGTGTTGTGTGACAGCCACCTGTAAGGTGGCCGGTGTGTGTATGATGAAAAGTCTTGTTTTGTATTGCTTCAGCTGGGAAAAGGCTGACTTAAGTGGTTGCTTACTGAAATAACTCCATATCCAGTTCACACACTTGGTCAAGAGTGGTGGATGCGGCTCATGCTCCTTGGGGTGACCATGTCCATGGGGCAGGGCCAAGGAGTCCATCCACGGTTCAGTGCTCACCACTGTCCTTCCCACAATGTGCACATTATGGAACCAGCCATGGGGATCTTTCTGAATTTTAATCTCAGAGGATCTATATCTTATCCTAGACAAGGTCTGCTGCGGCTACAAGCTGTTCCATGAGGGGCATTCCCCCTCCACACAGACTGAGTGCACTCAAGAACAGTCTCAATCTAAGACCCACTTCCAGCACCTGCAGATGGGACTGGACAAAGGCACAACTCTCCATCCCATCTTCCTGCCCTTATTCTCTCTTGTGGTCATCAACCAATCCCATGCCCACTTGAGGAGTCAGTTTGGACACTGACATCCCAAACAATTCTTCCCAGGAGGGACTAGCAGAGCTGTGGCATCTCTCTAGCTACCCCCGTGTGAAGAGCACACACTGCTCTTCAGAGAAGGAAACTGAAACATGGGACAATTGTTAATCACCTCATTTGAGTCAAACCTGACCCAAATAAACCAGAACCTGCTTTTAAATCCCGTAACTCCTAAATTGTGACTATTTGGCTTGCAGATGCCTGTATCCTTATATTTGGTCTAATGAGAGATGTTCCCCTTCCTGCCCACAGCAAAATACCCTGGATTTCACTCTCCAGCAGTGCAACAGGAATTTGAGGGCTGCATTTTTCCCTTTAAAGGGGAGACAAAAAGCTACCAAGCATCTCTACTCTTTTGAACCTTGCAGACAAACTGAAAAAAAAAATCTCATTACTTGGGACATATTTTACCTCCTGCAAAGGGTGAAACAGGCCAAGTGCAGAGGTAGTTAAAAAAGCAAACCCAGTAACGCTTCCTCCATCCTTGCAAACTCACTGGAGCCTGAAGCATTTGCAGAGATCTCCCACTGCGGGGAGCTACAGACCACAGTGCCCTCAAATCACCCAGAAAGAAATAAAATTAAGGGTCTTTAATACAGCAGGTAGGAACTGGATGTCAGGATTTCCTTCTGGGGAATGTGGAATAATTGTGGAATAATTCTGTGGTACACAGAAAGTCAAAGAGACGAGTACCCAGATGCCAGAACCAGCTGGCAGGTCCCCTTTGGCATGTCCCCATCTAAGCTGCAGGTAGCTGATGCCCTGAAGGAATGTGAGCTTTTCCCTCCTTCAGAAATGCTTCTGGCTCTTTGTGTGCTGCTCCTGACAGAGGAAATCCCTTCCCAACCCCCAGCAGGAGATCACTTTAGGCATGTGCACAGACAGACAGCCTGCTATGCCAGCCAAAATAGGTTTTCTTCAATCCTGCACATTGACATCAGGTCGTGAGCTGATGTCTAAGAAAATTAGTAGAAAAACTCATTGCTGTAAACAGATGGCCCTATTTCACCTAGCAGAGAGCAATGAGAAAAATCAAAGAACTGTCAGATAACCACTTGAATGAAGAGAGACAAAGTAGCACAAAGATTTCAACATGAGCTAAACACAGAAAAGAGAGCTTAAATCTGACAGGAGCTTTTGGGTCCCAGCAAAAACCTTCACACAGAAAGGAGTGACAGTACAACACAGAAAGTCATGGCAAAGTGGCAGCCTGTCCATCAAAAGCAGATGAGAAGATGCTTCTCCCTAAGATAGCTGCAGGGCTGACTTGTATTTGAAGATTTAGCTCAAATACCCACTCACCTACAAGACTCTTGGGTGCACCAACATACTGACCTCCCAAAAGGTCAAATTCTTAATAAGCATCAGAGTGAAGAAAGCACAAGAAACAGCCTGTTTTTCAAATTCCAGGCAGGACAAATGCACCCCATCAGCCACGGAGCAGTGTCTGACAATGCCAAATTCAGCCCTGCTTGGGGCTGGACTTCAGCTGCCAGGCTGAATCTGATCCAAGCAGGTAAAAGACAGTAGTTTTGTATCCCTCACACACTCCCAAACTACTACTATTTTCCCTCCTTTTCGAAAAATTAAGACCTGGTGCAAAGAACACAGGCCAGACAAATGCAAGTTGCTCCATTTGAAATTGCTAAGGTGAGAGGCCTCTCTTTCTGGCAAGGAGACTGAATCAAGATCACTTACAGGGCTGCTTAAGTTGGTTTGTTTGGATTCACAGCAGAGACCACAAAAAGTATTCACAGATACAGCAATGAAGGCATTATGATCCCCACAGCTTTTCAGGCTGAACAAGAAAGTACTTTTCTGCAGCAGGTTATAGAAGTATAAAATCTTTCTTTCCTGTATTTTCACTGTATCTGCTGTGTTTTCACCCCCATAACAGGGGGTAAGTTCTTAAAAGCACAAGACCCGATGATTCAGCAGAAGCATTGGCAATATGCAACACACACAAAATGAGGGTAAATTTCTATTAGTTCCTCCTTTCCATCTGCCTTATGGCCTCTTCTGTCTCTTGCCTACTCCCTGTGCTCATTTAGACTCTCTCATTTACCTCTCTCTCTGCATGTGATTTTGGTAAATTATCTGGAGGCATCAACATTGTGAACTTTTAGGAGCTTCAGTTTATACAAATGAAAGAAAAATGGCCCAACAGCAAATCTGCATTTAAATGTTTGCTTTTTATTTCAGAGAGGTTGAATACCTCAGAAAAAAGTTTATTTTAAATACCTGCAGAGTCTGGTGAACCACAGCATCAAAACACCAGTGCAAAGGCTCCCTCATGCTCTGTGAGCTTAGAGTTTTATTGAGTAGATGTAGCCTAAAATAGGATAGCTGCATTCCTGGCAATAGATGAGGAGCTTTTAAGTAAACAGTCTTAGGGAGAAGTTGATGGAAAGGAGACAACAAACACCCATTTTATAACATGCTGCAGCAATTCATTTCTTTGAACTCTTCCTCTTCTTTCACAGCACTTTGTTGAATTGCCCAGCCTATATTAGACTCACAGAAGATGCAGTACTCATATGCAGGATGCCCCCAAAGGCAGAAAACACTTGTGTAGAAGCACACACTAATTTCCCATTAACTTCAGCAGAACTGAAATCATGCTGACATGAGACCATAGTTTATGTCTCATTCGGGTTCTAATTACTGTAAGTAGTTGTCCTCCCAAAACTGTGTACAGGCACATGCATAGCTGCTGAAGTGGATTCAGGTAGGAAACACATTTAATGTGAAACTCTCCAAGAGTTAGAAAAAATGGTTAGCTAACAGTAATTTTTTCTCTCAATGGTAACATTTTACCAATATAGTTACATAGCCTGTAAATAAAAACCAGAAAAAGAAGACATTAGAGATACATCACCTTTAGATCTTTTGGTGTTAAAGCAGTTAAATTTTCAATGTTTCATACATCAGAGCCCTCCTATAATTTCATATCAAATGTACATGGCCAAAGTGGATGAAAAGCAAAGTGACAACAAATCACAGGCAAAAAACAGCACAGGCAGCAGAATTCTACATTTTAAGGTCCCTTCAGGAACTGTCTTTCTAGAGATTTTGAATGCAACTCTAATGTAAATTTAATATTCACAGTACATGTTGAGCATCTTCATTTACAGCTTGAAAAGGAAACAAACCTTGGAACTGGCAGAACGTAATCTTCTTATGCCTTTAGGAGAGCACGCTCAGGTGCAACAAAACACCTGGAAGCACAGGATTCTGTAACAGCAAAATCCTCCAAATAACACAAAGCAAGAGTGGGCAGGTGGGGGCAGTAATTTAGGACAGGACTGTGTGCCAAATCTGGCATATATTAGGTTATTGTGTGTGAAGCATGAAATGCCTGCAGCAAGCTCCACATGGCAAATCCAATGTGATACGCGTATCTTTAAGCACCCTGGGATTTCTGAATGCTGCAAACAGGGAAAATCAGTTTGAAGTCAGGAAAGATACGGCATCTGAGATTCCCAGGAAAGTGTTAGTCACACAAGGTCAGAAAGCAGAGAGAAGTCCAGTCTAGAAGCAGCATGAGGGATCAGTGTTCTCCCAGATGGAAAAGGAGGAAAAGAAAGAAATTTTCAACATACATTTAATCCAGTCCTAAAGCAGAATTACTACTGAAAAGCCCAAAACAAGAAGCCTGAAAGGACAGGGATAGGAGGAAACACCATCCCATCTACAGAGGGCGAAGTCTCACCCTGAGTGACCACAGAGTACCCACAAGGTCAAGTCAGCTCTTTGGCAGAGCAGCCTCAGGTGGCTGGAAGAGGAACTGGAGTTGGCCCCAGCTGCAGTGGGCCAAGACACTCCTATGAAAAAGAAGGCTGTTGGCTAAATACCTCCTAGAAGGACATTTTCTTATCAGTTTCTTTTTCAGATGTTCAAAGCAGTACAATTGAAGCCTATGATCATGTTTATGAAGATAAAGATCAAACATAATTCCTTGAGTTATGGCTGGTACTGAACAACTTCCCAGTGATCTGAGAGTTTTGGGGAACCTTTGGGAGCAGCAAAGTGAATTAATAAATTCTCTCATAAATAAGCTAATGGGTTCTCTAAAACTGGAGATACTCTTTACACCCTCCTGGAAGCAGCTGATTTAGGGACTGGTGGAACAACAGAAAGGACTTCAGGTCTCTTCAGTGGGTGAGAATCCACTGCCTGAAGGCAAAGAGCAGGAGTGTAAATCAGTCACTGACCCTGAAAACACTGTCTCATTCCATCATTCAGAAATTAATACGGTTAAACTGAATATCCTGGGAATAAATAAGTCATTTGAAGGACACAGTATAGAACAGATAGTTTGGGCATTCATGACTTTGGGTTGATTTTTGAACTTATTAACTGGGCATCTTGCAAAAAAATGCATTTCTTTGACCCCATGTGCAACTCTAAAAGCTAGTATGTGCTTCAGAGACCTAAGTCTACCCAAGAGTCTTTACTTGTACGTTAATTACAGATGCACTGCCCTGGGATGAGACAAACATTTCTCTGCCCAATCTGACCAACCTTCACAGTCTGATGATTACAACATTTCATTTTTTTAGCAATTTTCATGGTCTTCAGACACAAGCATTTGCAATTATTGCATTACCTAGATCAACACATTAATACATAAATTAAAATTACATAGTTAAGCTCACAATCTTGCCTAGCAGCATTTCCTGTTCAGTGATTCGGATCAGCGTGGGCTGATCCTTATTGGAATGCCTGAAACCTTTAATTGTATTGCACGTGAACACAACAGGATTTTATGCACATGGCAGTGATTTTATGTCCACTCTTCTCTGTAATGAAGTCTTTTAAGTGATCCAAAGAGAAAAAGCTACAGCTTTAATACTTTGGCTTATAGGAGTCCCTTTATTGATCAGCATAAACCCCAATACTTCTGCAACAACTCTCATAGCAAATAAATGGTTTGGAAATGAGTGCTGCTCTTCTGGCAACAGTTTAAGGACACAGTTTCCCCTTGAAATGGTGAGTCCAGTTCTCATTAAAAATCTGATTCTGATAGCACTTATCAGCAGTACCTGAAGCAACTCTACTGACGTTAATAACATAACAATGGGGTAAAATCAGGCTAAGTGAAAATAAGGACTCGGGACACAGGCAATAAAAGTTTTGTGTCTGTTTATATTGGACCCAAGCTTGGCCTGGCTGATCTAAGTCTCATGTATTCATGAAAAACAAGTATGTACAATGCAGCAGAAGTACCCAAGTAAAGCTGAAAAACCACCCACTGGAATATTTTTGGCTGCTTCTAATCTTCTAATCTTTTATTTACTCAGTGAATGCTTTTCCCCCCCAATACAGACAAACTCAAAAATTACTTTCCTTTTTCCTTTTTACTCTGGCAACATCCTTCAGAAGACTATGAACAATCTGGGGGCTGTATCATACACCTACATGAAAGAGCAGGAATTTACTGTCCTCACATTCCAATCTAAATGAACCCAGAGCCACTCTCCTCTGGAAGCAAAGCAGCAGGCAACTTTGGCAGTGACTAATGTGGCCACAGTCTTCTTAACAGGAACTATGTTATTACTGGCCAGTTTTCTAGCAGAGGCAAGTAAAGTCAAGTCTCTCTAGACCCATTTCTTTAGGTAAAACTTGTGTCTTACAAAATATTCTCCAAGCAATACTCAGCAATTTGAGTATTGTGACTAATTTGGAGGTCTCATGCTGAAGCACTTCATGTCTGACTTTTAGATACAAGGAGAAGACAAAACTTTATCAATCTCTAGAGATGGCCAGGACTTCAGAAACAAAATGAAACTGGAAAGACTAAAACCAATCAAATTAAATTTATGTCTCGATTTTAGACCTGAGAAGTTAAGGAAAGTGCTAAGAAATACAGATGGAGCTTGTGACATTTCCAGCTCACTATTTTAACTCCTGGGGATTTTCTTTCAAGGGATAACTTCTGAAAATTATACCCTACTTTTCATACATGCTTGAAAAACCAAAATCATCTTTGTCCATCCTTTCCACGCCACTCACAATTTTGGAACCCAAATAAGCCAAATATGGTCAGTTGTTTCTTATCTGAAGCCCTGCTGCCATTCTGGTGACCTTTGGTAGGAGATCCCTTTTTGCAGGGCATTTACAAATGAGATGAGCAGAACAGATCTCAGCAGAGATTCTTCTGGGATGTCACTGGTAACTCCATTCACCCCACGCCTTTGTTTCTTTTCTTTTAATTACAGATATAACCAAGCCAAGAATTTACCCCAAAATGCTCTGTCTGTCTCACCTGTTTTTTCAATAGTTTTCATTATCTCAATGGAGATAATGAATTTGGCCTCTCTGCAATGGAGTGTCCATCATGTCAAGCTGCTCAGTTTTAAACTATGATCATAAAGTGATGCTACAGTCTCTGGTCAGCTTTTTGCTTTTGAGGGTTTGAAGAATTAATACTGGTTTTTCTAGTTCTTTACCTAATTGCTCCATTTTTTGCTTTATATTTTTGTACCTTTATATCTCCTTACGGAGATTAGGATCCTTTTCCTTCTCATCCTTTGGAAATGTTTTTAGCTTTTTAAAAACTGTCTTTCCATCTTTCATAACCTAATTTACTTTGCTGTTCAGCCTGTACCTGCTTCCTTTGACCATTTCCTTTTTTTTTCACTCTTGTTAGAGGATGATAATGTATTAACAATTCTGGTTGGCTATCGTTCAGCAGCCCCTTATCTCCTCTAAGTGTTTAATTCTCTTAAAAACCCATTTTAATGTGCTTTTATCAAATTTCTTCATAAACACACACATACTTAATCTTTCAGAGCTGAGCATAACTGCAGTGGATGTTTGGCCTTTTTATTCTGCAGGGACAGTGAATCTAATGGATGCTGTAGTCACCGGTATGAGCTGCACTTCAAATGCAAAACTTTCAGCCAAGTCTGGCACATTACTTAGTGTCAAATCAAGGCTTTTTCTTTTTTGTTTTTGTGGTGCACCTTGATTAGTTGCTCCAGGAAACAAATACTGACACTGTCTGTCCATTTCACCTCTGGGCAAACCTTAGACAAGATGTGAGGCAACAGCTATGGTGGTAACCAGATCTTCCACATACAAGAGTATTTTCTGCCCTTGTGATCTCTGTGTATGCAGTTAGAGTCATGGTTCTGGTAGAAAGGACAATACTAAGGATCCAATGTCATTCTCTTCTTATTGAAAATGAAATTTCAGCTCAGATTGCACAAAATTCCTAACAATTCCTGCTACCAAATGTGATCTTTAAAGTATTCACAGGTTTTTTTACCTGATCTCAAGTGCTACAAATTCATGTCCAGACTTGCACCTCACTGTGAATTAAGTCCTTCCAGATGGCAGGTGACACTCACACACACTCATTCACACAGTTACATGCTCATACTCACACTCACAAACTGGTGATATCAAAACATTGGAAGTACAATTGTTCTGGTCTCTCTTATTTCCAAAATAAACCTTTGACAGGTTTTACAGGCTTTTAAAGAAGGAGTGGCCTATGTACAAATCTTTTTTTTTTAATTAATAGCAAACAAGGGAAAGAGTATGAAAAATTGTTGCAAAGTATGGATTAATTTTTGTATGGAACTGCTATTTGTAAGGATTTTGTGTCGGTGCCTGTGAGAGGCAGCAGCTATCTGTCTGCCTGGCTTTACATACACACAGCAGATGCTATTCTCAGAATCATTCTCCACATCCCTGTAGCACTATACCAAGCACATGGACTCTCATCTTGAGCAATGGCATAGATATTTCTAGTGGAAAACAAGTCAAGCCCTGGCTTCAAGTTTTAAATGAGCCAGAGACTTTCGTGCATGGAAACAAGCTGTCCAAGTACTTCTTGCCATCCAAGAGTGCATTTAAATAATCTTTTAAGACCACCTGGCAAGAGCAATGTCCTTGCTCTTCTCTGCTTCAGAGATGCTCTATGGATGTGCACGGTTTTTTTAACTTTGAAAGCTCTATGCTGAGGAATAGGGAAGGGGAAATAAACAACAATTCTCTTGGCACAGATTAAAAATAAACACACCTTCTGCCAAAAGTTGTAGTTTAATTTTGGTCTCACTTAAAAAATAATCTTTACAGAACATTAAAATTCTACATTTTGTGTCCCTCAGGCAGCAATAAAGTATCAATTAATGTCAAGTTAAATAAAAAAAAAAACAAACCCATTTGTTTTTAATATCTAGAAATTAATAGCTAGAAATTAAAGTCTTCAACCCCTTAAGCTCTTGGCTTCAACCACAAGGACAGAGCTACTCTTCTTGCTGTCCAGGTCAGCAGTGGAGGCAGAACTCCAAGGACAAAATTTACTCAAGTACCATCTCCCTCAGGAACACGAATGTCACATGGCCACTGATGAATTGAGGCAGAAAGGGACCTCCAGAGATGATCTAGCCCTGCTGAGAGAAAGTCAGCTTGTTCAGGATCATGCCTTCTTACTGCTTTGCAAAAACCAGGTGGGTTTGACAGAGCAAACTATTTTGTGACTGAAGCACAGCACTAACCTAATAATTTAGAATTCAGAAACTTTTCAGAAAAAAAGAGATGGAATCAGTAGAAAAATGAACATGTTTTGGATACCCCTAGTAAACCTAGTTTTGTAGTGTGGGGTTTTGTTTGTTTGTTTTAAAGAAAATGACCAGGAAGAGAGACAAGCAAAGTATTTCCTGTTGCCCAGACCTGGCATGCTGTGCAAGGTGACCTGAACCAGGCATGCCGGACTGTCTCACCCTCCTGGAGCTCTTCACTGACAGTCACTGACAGAGCATCTGCATCCTTGTTCATCTGCCTGAAGGAACCAAAGCCAAATGCCTCTTGATCTTTAATTGCTCCTCTCCCATTCCCTGCTTCTCTCATGACGCAGAGAACAACAGAACAGTGTTTCTCACTATTTGAATTAACCTAATTAGCGCAGTGAGACCCTAGGCCACACATGCTGTACAGATCTAAACAATATAATTACACAAATATTTTCATTTTCAGAATGTTTTTGTTTGTATGTTCCCCTTTTGCCTCAGTTTTCCTCAGATGAATTACTGAAAAAACTCATCTGATTGTGTTCACTGAGTGCCTATAGGACCCTTGGAGAAGGCTGGCTTTTGTTACTCAAATCTTACTTCCTCCTCTCCTGTTCTGTCTTTCAGTTCTTTCCTCCTTCCACATTTTAAACTCCTTTTTCCTTATTCTAGCTTCTTAAATTTGAGCTATTAAAATAAAAAACCCCTGCAATATGGTAACAGGAGAAAGAACAAAAAACAGTAGGTAGGCTTTTATTGTACTTAGTGACAAAAAGTAAAACTTCTTTTAAAAGGCTAAATTAAAAACAAGAGGGTTTTAATATTTCATTTCTATTAGAAAATGGGAAACTTTTAACAAAAGCCTTCTGCAAAAAAATTTGAAAGACACTTTTGTAAGGGAAAAGACTTTTAACAGCAAATAAATGAAACCCCAAAGTAAGCTCTCATCTTAGAACTTTGGGAACAGGCCTTTTAGTAGTGCCTGTAGGGACAGCACAAGGGATAATGGTTTTCTACTAAAAGAGGGTAAATTCAGGCTACTTACAAAAAAGAATTTTTTTGCAATGAAGGTGGAACAGGAATGAGTTGCCCAGAGAGGTGGTAGATGGCCCATCCCTAGAAACATTCAAGGCCAGGCTGGACAGGGCTCTGAGCAACCCTGATCATGGCAGGAGAGTTGGACTAGATGAACTTGAAAGGTTCCCTCCAACCCAAAATATCCAGTATTTCTGTTTGTTCCTATTTACAAGACATCAGGTTGACCCCTTGTCCAGCACTATCAGCCCTACTGGAAAAGCTGATTAATAATTTTCAGCTGATCTCCAACTTCTAATTAGACTTCAGGACAAAAAAGCTCAGTTCCCTGCACTCTACCACAAATCAACAGAGTCCTGCTGAAAGAATTCCAGGTCAAATTCCCTGGATGCAAGTGAGGTGAATTATGGCAACCATAACACAGGCTCCAATAACAGTCTGAAATAAAAAAAAAGCAAAACATCCCAACAGAAAACCCAACCACACTGCTGAACTAATAGCTAGGACAGATGAAACTGCGCAGACCCGCAGGGCTTCCCGCAGTCGCAACTTGGAAGTTGATGCCAGAAGTGCTGCTTAATGTACCTGGGCTACAAAAGCTGACAAAGCTATAAATGATGTGGCCAGGAAAGAATTTTAGAGGCAAAGTTGAGAGGAGTGCTTTAGCAGAGCTGCAGCTCTCCAGAGACATGAGCACTCCTGGCCATGCCAGTCCTCACAGGCCTCTCCAAGGGCACACAGTCATTCTGAGGACAATACAGAAGCTGACTCCACAGCTGCCTTGACTTCCCTCAGGTTTGTCCTCATGTGTCATCTCCAGCAGTGTACTGGCAGAAATCTCCCCACAATTTGGAAGAAAGTGAAAGGGCTTTCCTTTTATCTCCATATTATCTCCATATTTCTCCAATCAGCAAAATTTTTCCTTGGTTCTAGGTTTCAGACTTTCTTTCTTTCACATTCTCTGCAGAACTGAAGCCAGTGTGAGATCCTCAGAGAAACCTCTCAGTGAATGATAGGAGTGCCCAGTAAGATAAAGCAGATGGGATTGAGAGCATAAATGAGTTTTGGGATCTGCTCCTACAGCTTCACAGCACATCCCTAGGGAGTTTCCACTGAGGCTGCAATGATGAACCTGCTGGTTTTGCATTCGCTCTCTTACAAGCTAATAATGAACCCTCAGAGTAGCAGATGACTTCAAAATACGTGGCAATTTCAAGGCCAGCCTGTGACAATATAGATATTTTCTTTAAATTAAAGCCAGATTCAGATCAAATAATTATGTAAAATGGGCAAGGACTGTTTTCTTAAGAAAAAGTGTATTTTAGTGATTTGTTTTTAAAGAAAATCAACACAAAACCCCCTGTTGTAAAGACCCTTATGGCTTAGCTCTACAGCTCTACCACCACAGTGGTGTTCACCCTTTCACAGAGGAATTTGTATTGAAATTCTACCCTATCGATTTATCAAATATGCTTTGAGGCTGTAGAATATGTTCTTATGTGCTGCACTAAGTTACATTGTCAGATTAGAGTAGTAATTTTCATTTCAGAGCTGTACTTTAGATACTGCTTTAGAACTCTAATTTTCTTATGAAATGAGAAACATTACTTTCTATAAATGCACATTTCAAATTCATTTTCTAGCTCGACTCCAACACACTAGGGCTTGTAAAAATCAAGTCTCCACCTGATTTTTAAAGTTTTTCATTCATTCCCCATGAGAATTTTAGTAGCTGGCTGAGAACCAATTACTTTTTAAAATATGTGCTAATTTCTCATAATAATCTTTTGTGGTGTTTATTATTATTTGTTGCTTGTTTGTTATTCTTTCACCTTGGTGAGACTCAAAATGAATCTGCTTCAAATGGAACCAACATTTCCTGACTCGTAGTATTATTCTCTTCCCTGCACACACTGGAAAAAAAACCAAACCAGTGTTGAGATTGAGGAGGTCATAAATATATTAAGCAGAAAACTTGAAAGTAAAGAAGAGAGATCCACTCTGTCTAGTTAGCCCCAGTAATAGTTCCCCAAGACAGAAACTGAATTAGACTGGTACATGTTGTCCTACTTCAGAGCTTTCATCCCACCACCTCAAGGCCTTCTTTAGTAATGCCTTTGTTCCATCAGCACCTCAGGCTCTGAGATTCTCTAGATGTCTCTCTTGAAAAGTTGCTAGAAATCATATTTTTCCTGGAGGGATAAAGAAATCTGTGATTATTCCCAGTCTTTTCTAAAAGAAGGGCAAGAGAACATCAAACAATTCTACCAAACCGCAGGTTCAAAATAAATGAAGTATTTCTTTATACAACTCTCAGTCGTCTTAATCAACTCATTACCTTGGACATTACTTCTTTTAATATGCAGTTTAAAAGCATTTAACAAGCAGGAGGAGAAAAAATATTTTGAAGGTTATTAAATGGAGTTATTTAAGTTTGTAGGTCCCTGAGACAGATGCTGCTGGTGGCAGGAAACACTGTGGCTGCTTGCCTGCCTTCCCCTATTTTTCCCTAAGCATCTCCTGCTGGCCACTCTAGGAACAGGACACTGGCATAAACCATCTGGTCTAATTAAAACCAAATAGACATACCCAAGGACTGAAATTACTATTCTACTTGAATTCCAGAAAAGACAGGATATGAACAGCCATTTGCTTGGCAGAATACAAGGAGCCCCCACATTAGCTGAAGTTGCTCATGGTTTTTTCCATACTATTCTTGCTGTGGGGCTCTCCACACATACCTTTAGCATTGACTGTCCAAACCCAATTCATTGCAGAGCTAAGGCATGTGTCAGGAGATCTTACCACACAGTTTGTGCAAAAACCAAAATTCTGCAACTACCAAGTAGTGGCTTGTAACAATATGCCTTAAAAAGGCAAATGTATATCCTAATAGTTTATAAAGAATTGAAAACAGCATTAAGAACAACTTGAGTAGCTGGACATTGTGGAACTGATTCTTAACACCAACACAAGATTGCACTTTCTGAACAGTAAACTTCACACTGGGGTGGTTATGATTCATGGCTGAAATGGATTTCCTAACAACAGAGAACTGGGAATGAAGCAGGGGAACCTCTGAGAGTTCTTCACTTTCATATTTTTCCTTTCCAAGCTGTGAAACAGAGGAAAACAAATCAGAGGGTGGGTGGAGGGAGAGCAGAATAGAGTCAGCTTGACCAGCCAAACTCTGCTGACAGAGCCAAGTATCATCCAGCATGTTATTGGCCAAAAAGCCTTACACTGCCAAACACTGACTGCACAACTTCTGCAATTGAGGTACATGTAGTTACAGCCACAACAGCCAGGCATAAATGCTGAAATAAACACAAACAAGGTATTGGTAGTACTACAGAAATAGCAGCCCTGACAGAGTGAAACAGACATGAATGGCTTTAGATTAATAGGCTGAAAAGAAAAAAAAAATGCTGGAGTGTTTTGCAATTTGAAATTCTTTGCATGTAACACTGCTGTTAATGCAAGCATATTGAGAAGGAAATTTTACTCTATAAAGAGCAAGATTAAAGAAGCTATTATCAAGAGCAAGATTAAGAAGCTATATCATCCATAGTTGTTTTTTTTCCCCCTGTATGTACACACCTAAATGTAACAAGGTGATTCTCAAACTTCTGCTTGTGGGGCAGCTCTCTGGCTGTGAAAGGCCTTCACAGAAAAGAAGCTGCCTATGATCTGTCACTGGAAATATTAGCACAGCACAAACATCCTTTGGAACAACAGCATAAACCCCATCACACGCTCTCTACTACTAACATGTTCACAGGTACCCAGCTGGCAGTACTTTGAGGATTTATCCCACAGATAAGCAGTCAATAAAAAATCCATGTCTCACAAGTTTGTGAAGTCAGAAACTAAGATGTAGTGCTTCACAAAAAACATTAAATACACTTAAAATATGAATGCATTTCTGAAGTGCTGAAGCATGGCACAGAGAAAGCATGTGCCTGTTGGGAAATTTAGCTAACTAGACTGGAAAAGTACAAAGCCGTGGCTAATTCCAAGTTTTGCACCTGCTAGATAGTGTGTCCTTGGGCCTAACTGTAGTATGGTAACAAATAGTGAGAGAGACATGAGAAAAGAGAGATGTAACCCCCAAGGAATGAGGAAGAGTTAATATTATAATTTAACCAATAGATTGCTTGGCTTACAGAATATTCATAAGCTTATTATTTGCTGTATAAGTGTTTGATGCTTTCTTCAATAAACTGGACCTGTGATGAACCACCTGGTGTCCTGGTCCCCTTCCTACGACAAGTGCCATGCAGCTAGATCCCATCCCTGTACCAGATCTGTCTGAAATATCACACTGACAGATGACAGTGCTTCAGAACTGAGTTTTGCTCAGCACAACAACAGTAGGCTTTTCCTCATATTTAATGAAAGCAAGACCTGCCTGCAAAAAAACACCCCCAATTTTTTTTTTTGCCCTTTTATACAGAAACATGACCTTTATTTGTAGAAAGGAGACTTGACAACACTCTACAAATGAGCAGAATCCCTTCAGGGCTCACAGATGCAGCAAAAGCCAAACATTCACATAGAAGGGTTTGTACCACAACAGTGACGAGGGTCCTTTGAGGGTCTGTGAACTGCTATGGTGGTAAAGCTTTTTGTTCAAGGCATGAACACTGGCTTTTGGGTAGAACGTGTATCACAAGGCCCTGAAGATAATTGCTGCGGCATTTTAAGGTCTTTTAGTCTCTGATGGTCCAATTTGACTGTTTAGTCTTGCTTAAGTTGACTGCTGCTGTAGCGAGGTGAGCAAGACTCTGTCCACATAAAGCATGAAGCAACTAGTCTAAACCACTGATGAAAGGTCAACTGTGAAGCACAATGGAGATAAATAAATTTTGAAGCTCCCTTTGACCTTGGCTCTTTAAGTCCAGAACACCCCTTACCTAATTACTGAACACCATTCATCCCTTGACAGGCATCGTTTTTGGAAGGATGATGAACTAGTCATGAAAAACAAGTCTTGAACCAGTCTTGAAACACAAGTCACCACTTACTCTGGGGTTGATGAAGTACTACTTTTCAGAGGTTCATCAGACTTCTTGCCTTGTATTTGGACCCTCTCCCACACAGGTATTTTTGTGAGAGGCCTTTAAAACGTACATTCCAATCCCTCCAATCTTACAGGTGTTGCAGGTAGGAGAGCATTTCCTTCAACGGCCAAAAAACCCCAAGAGTACTGGCAATCTCCAGAAGTTGTGAGGCTTTAAACAACCCTGTTCCAGAAAACAGACCTTCTAAATGGGCTCTAGTTCTTTATTCCTCTCTAAAACTGCTATTCAATTTAGGTGAGAAGCAACAAGCAGAATACCATAAACTCTTAATGCAAATCAACTAAGAACCCAAGGTTTAAAAGACATTACTAGTAAACAAAATATTTTAAATAATAGTTTGAAAACTAAAAAGATCAATTCTCCTATGTAAAATTATCTGTAGTTGCTTTCTCAGCTTTCATATTAATTATCATAATGAAAAATTAGTCCAAGAGAAAAAGTACCATCCCAGGGGAATGAAAAGCTTTCCAATTAGAAATGCTAGGCAAACACATTAGCCATTCTGCACTAACCACAACCACTGCCATTCTTAGTTTCAGAATTATGAGCCCTTGGAATATGTCCATCATTGCCATTTAGGCTGGCAATGCAATACAGTTGTGGATTAAAAAGTAATGAATAAGCTTTCAGGGTCACAAATTCTTCTTCAAATACTGGAAATTTTTGTTTACTCTAGACCATTTAACCAAGCTATAATTTGTGGGTTTAATGCCTCATGATTCACCAACACCAAGGAAGCCCACAAGAAATATAATTTTCAAAGAATTTCTTAAAAATGTGAGTGGAAAATCCCTGTTTGCTGCACAAGAGGTCTTTGACTCTGCTGTGGACAAGCATAAAAATCCACAAGCAGCTGTCATACAGACCACACTGGAATCACACTGAAAAGGTGCAGGCAGAAAGGTCTGGGCAAGCAGAGCTGCAATGTCCTTTCCCATTGTCTAAGCTTTTAGCCACAACTTGGTAAGTTCCATTAAAGCAAGATGACACCACATACACACACACAAAAGTCATAATTTTCATACCTTATTCCAAAGCAAATAAACAGAAATAACATCACAAGTGAGTTACATCATCAGGAATAGTAAGGCAATGTGAAGTGCTTTGCATATTTTGTATTTTAAGACTAAAATTAGAATTAGAATAAGATTCCGCTTCAATAAGAAATTCTACTTCTATCCAGAAGTTCTTCACATGGGGACTCATGTCTTTAAGTAGAAAGAATGGAACAAAAGAAATGAAATCCTGGAGTCATCACTGATGTGGAAAGACAAAGAAATGCAACAAACCAAACCAAATAAACACAACACCTGTCCCTCAAATTAAAACAACATCATCAATTAAAAGTCTCCCTGGCTAAAAAAATGAAAGACTGTAAACACTAGTTCGTATTTTGAGATTTAAAGAAAACTGATCATAAAAAGGAAATTGTACTGTTGTTACTATATCAAAAGTAGAATTGCACTTGAAGACAAGTGTAGGAGAATAATTAAATACATGTATATAGAAAACTGTCACTGCCAATACTGCATTTTACCTATGAATCCATGATGTTCCCCAGTAACAGTAGATGCAAAACCTCTGTAGCAGTGAGTCTTACTTATAGGCCCAGTGTTTCCTAGACTGGCAGTTTGGAAGCTACCATGGGTCACAGAGCAGACTCAGTTATAAAGACTCACTGTTACACAGATTAAGGCTTTAGTAGTGTGCATGCAGACCCTGCAGCTGGCTTTGGTTGTTTATGCTGTATATACTGAATTTGTTAGTACAGAGACTGCCTACATCTGATGTATGCCATTTGGGGTTTCTAGAGTTTTTACATCAGCAGGAATCCAGTACAACACAAAACCGAAAGCAGACCAATTCACAGAAAGTGTTAACCAACATGTTCCCCTGGGACAGGGATGAACTTGAGCTATAAAGCCTGCATTAAGAAACTGTAATCAGATTATAAATGTGAACATTTAATTATGTCACTGAAACTAGTTCAGATGCCAAAGTAGCCCAAAGTGGTTTTAAATGAGCATCAGGATGTCCTGATCAATTAGTAGTCCAAGGAAGTCTGGTAGTGATCATAAGACTGTTGAGAGCTGGCAGATTACTGGAGGTTGAGAAGGATAATACATCACATTTGATTTTGATTATAGAGGTGAAGCCACAACCTTTCTGGATATCACCCACACAAAAAAACCCCTCCAATCACTTTCAAAAAGCTTATGCCACCATTTCCCCAGGAGCTTATCTGCAATACCCGCCCTTTAAAATAGTACACCTCTTTCAACACCATGATATCACCAAAACATGATGTCTGTCGAAGCACAGTGAAGACAAAGAGGTATTTCTAAGGGAAATGTTAATTTCAATTTTAAATCAGATGTTTTCCTGAAGTCTTTCTAGATGTATCAGACAGCTAAGTAAACTGTGGGCAACTATGCTTACATAAACTGTGGGCAATTATGCTTACATCCAGTGAATGAATTTGTTTCTAGCAAAAAGCATCCGGATTGAAAAAATGGTTTCTCTATTCCTTTCTTGTTAGCTGATCATGTTTCCAGAAGATAAAATCTTGCAAACCCTAAACTTGACTGCAAATTCTCACCACATGTTTAAGTCCACAAAGGCAAGATAGAGACATATGTATCCATTTTACATTTGCTTTCCTGAGACATATTCATAAAGTTAAAAAAATTATCATCTCCTTGACTTCGGGGTGGCACCAGATACCTATCTCTGTGCTGATGTGCTGCAAACTCAGAGAGCTACTGACACAGAATGAGGAGACAAAGTGCACTGTGCTGCAGCTGTATGGTACTTTATACCTATAAACTGCATTATGCATTCCCTTCCCTCCCCACTGTACAGGAGCACAATTTTGTTTTAGTCATTTTGAGAGGATTATTTTTGCTTAAAGATACAGAAAAGTAAACTAACTGGAAACAAATATATGTCATAAAAGATTTCAGAAACAGGAACACCACCTACTTCTACTCTGTCTTTCAAAATGCCAGACTCAAGGCCTGTTTCACTGTTTGCCCATCCTGTTCACCCTCAAAAACTCACCATGGGACACTACCAGGACAATCAGGCTGCCACACCTAAGAAAAGATCTCAAGTACAGTCTGTGCCTTACAGTACACTGAAGAATATCTCCTGTAGGGCAGCAGATCACAGGGAGGCTCCAATATGCCCTCTCTCATCCATTCTTCAGTGACCTGATGCCAACAGATAGGACCACATCTGCTTTTTCCTGAAGAGGTTTGCACAAGAGTTTCCATTTCATGAACAAGATGAAGCCAAGCTGCTTACCAAGACAAATGGACAGATGGAACCAGGATCTGGACTCCTCCAAACTAGCCCAAATAAAGTATAGACACAGGCAAAATACCAGATCACTTTTGTTATTGGTCTTGCTTTTATTATAGGACAGAGATTTTGTTTCTCATCTCCTTATCTTGTATTCCTGATGATAAAATCCCCTTAGGTACGTTAAAATTATTTTCTGACATGTCATATTCAAAATAAGGTTGTATTAAGAGCATGAAACATTTCACACTTTTCTCAAAAGTGTTATAGATTCTCCACAGAATGCAGCTTCAGATTTGAAGTTATGTCTTCCTTTCCAAAGCATTTCTATTCATGATCTATACACAATATTAATAAAAGAAGAGCTCTAAAAGAGACAGCTTTTGCTGTGTAAAAGATTTCATTCAAAGCTGTTACTGCTTCAGAAAAATGTTTTTAGTTGTAAAATACAAAATATGGATTAACACAAAGTAGATAAACACATAATTTGTAGACCACAGGACACACAAACTGAAGCTGATGTTCACCTAACAAATTGGTTACATGACAAAACACATTCAGTCTCTTAATTTCCATGTTTGACATAAGATAAGGATATGCCTTTGAACATTCTCAAAAAGTCACCATATGCTGAGAGGTCAGTGTGGTTTTAGCATGATGTAGATGCTGATGCACTGCAGATGGCAGCAGCAATGCCTCTGCCTGCATGATAATCAGAAGAGAATTTCTGACAACAGCAGGAGTGAATCAGAACTTAGAATAAAAAGGCCAGATTCTGCCAAAAACCATGGTATAGGTACATGCATGTGATTGTTTATGGGGGGAAAAAAAGGGCAGTTTCAGACAAATTTAATGTAAAATTCTACTTTGATAGGCATCCACACTATATTAAGTTGTTCAAATCTTATACTATTAGGAGTATTTTGAATCTATGACAATCTTACTGCTGACTAGAAGTTATGTTAAATGCAAAGAGATTCCCCTGCAGTTGCACATCTTAAAGTCACTTCCTATAACATGCAAATATACAGAATCTATATTACATTATGCTGGCCTCAGTCAAACTTTCTGCATAAAAGCTAACCGGATGCATCTACAAGTCTTTTTCTCTCCAGACATTATAAAGAAGTTCTGCAAAGCCTGAGGTTACCTGAATAACTCAGAGACATTAAAAAATTTGTTTTTCCTAAAAGCCAACAACTTCTAAGCTATGTTTATGTTGGAACAACATTGTTAAGACTCAGCAAGAGGCAAACATTCTGGGTTTATTTTTGTCCTTACTGAAAATCTATGCCTTGGGGTATTGTTTGCACAGACCTAGGCATCCACATTCATATTATTCACCAATCTTTCTACCACTGAATTTTCTCATCAAATCTCAGAATCTGTGCATAATCCTGAACCTACTACCTGGTATAAGTCTTTCCATGTGGATCAAGGAGATAAGATTCCACTTCCTGATTGTAACCAACTGTATCTAAGGATCTGTAAGATCAACCCCCAGACATGTACACAAAGTTGTTGATATGATTTCTTTCCAAGAAATAATTGACTTTTGGCTTGCAAAGTGCCTGGTATATAGAAGAGGGCCCAAGTTTGTCATGACTATGGGTTTTATTTCTTTTAACATATATTTATCATATATTACATTTTTATCACTATGATCTTTGTTACTGCTACTTTGCTTTGCTTTCCCTAGCTTTCCATACACAGGAACAAGAGAGCTGGGACATGGGATTTCTGAACCAGAATAGCAAATGTCTCAGAGTATGTTCTTTCACACCAAGACAAAGTGAACTAAAATTTAATGTCTGACTATTTGGGGAAAATGGTTTAGAGAAGTTTGCTCTCCATGGCTTGCAGGCAGGTCCTGGCTCCAAACACCCTTAATGTGTCTATTTTACCAAGCACTGTTTAATCTTACTGCTGAGTTACTGCATAGCACATGAGGAAGACAGGTCAAACTCCTACACTAGCATTAGAGAATCCAGGATCTAAACCCACTACAATATAAGGGGCTGTCATACCACTTCAGGATTTCTTCTTCCATGAATCCACTACACTTCTGCTCTTCCTTTTTCAAGTTAAAGAAAGTGATTCAGTGAAAAAATGCCATGTAACCTCGGCTGAAGGCAGATGTACACATTCAAAGTGACTGTGTTTTACTTCTCATTTATTTAATACAGCAAATGCCAACTGGAGACATCATAAACTGTCTGAAGCTCATCCTGCAAGTTCATTTCAGTTTTGCAGTTGGTTTTCTACTGCCTGGTACTCAGAAATTCAGATTATTGTCTTGTAGTTTTGCTTCTCCTCCCTCTGAATGAAGAGCAAAGTGCATCACCATTTGTTTACAACCCAGCTGTGCTCCTATAAATCCACTGCTCACATAGGCGTTAGCCAGAAGACACCCACAGTCTTACAGCACTGGGATACTAAATCAAAAACCTATGCCCTAGTTCAGCAAAGCACTTCCTTAAACAATACCAAGCCAGTAAGATTATAACTTCACTGCAAAGGGCTGCAAATACTCATTTGCTTCCCATAAAATTCAGTCTGCTTTGGATCTAGTCCTAGACATTTGCTGGAAGGTGTTATTAAATAAAATGAGAGGAAAGGCAGGCCAATAATATTTTGATTTCTAAGAAATCACTGGTTGTTACATCTGTCTCATCAGATACTTGAGCAGCAGTCACAGGGGGACCACACAGCACACCCACTAACCCACTTTCTGGCCCACTAGCTTTAAAGTGTAATTATTTAGTCTATTTTGGTTCTCTCCTTGAATTACTATTTTAATTATGCAGACAAGGTAATAACCTCAAGTTTACAGGTATTGGTATCTGTAACTTATATACACTGTGACTCGAAGTTTTGAACTGTTATGAAATAAAGCCAGAAATTTTAAGTGAATAAATAAAATAAAAAAAGAAGTGAGCCCTGGTAAACAATTAAAATAACTTCCTATAACAGCTGTGTATTGCCACTCACTTCCTTTGTGCACAGCTTTTGGGAAATATTTCACAAAGTGTTTTTCATTTTATACAACAATGCAATCTGATGCCATGTATGGGATAAAGCAGTTGATAAATCACATGTATTTTTACCAGGCTGTGCTGGAGATTGTTTTTGGTACAGATAATAGATGCTACAATAAGACAACTGAGCAAACAGGTTTGCTGGCTGAATGGTGAGCAAATTCATTCTGAGGGACTCTGTTTACCTACAAATGTCCCATATTACCTTGGGCAAGCTAAATTCAGCTCCCCACTGAAGTAGTCCAAAACCAAATGTAAATTATGACAACATGATGCCCATGACTGCATGATCCTTTATGGAATGCTTATCAGTGATTCAGAAACTGTCCTCCATAACTGATAAGAAATGGGACAGAGTTCAAAAGTGCTTGATGTAATGCAGCAGTGTGTTAGGGCTCCAGTAGTCTGAATGACTCTCATTAATGAGAAGCAGAAAGTGAATGATACATGCCTTGAAAGTCCCAAGAATTAGGAATAAGAAATAAGCCACAAATATTTCTCTCAGTCACATTTTTTCCTTTTCTGTTTTTTTTTTTTTTTTCAAGACCTGATGTTCAAATTCAATAGTTTCTATATTTTGCTAAAATCTGGAAGCCACAGCTGAGGATTATGTGTCTAACCACAGTCTCACTGGACTGAAAAAGTAATCTGTAACTCCATTTTACGCTCAAGTTGGAGAAAATTCTACATAAATGATGCATTCTAGCTAATTAAGATGTTTCTTAATTTTCAGAGCAATAAGCAAGTACCTTTACAACTTCCAGTATACCTTCTTTTCACCTCTCGTTTGTCAGGTTAATTAACAAACATGAATTGAGATGCTCTTCCTAAAGAATGAACTCTGAGATCTATTCTCTCCTGTACAGGTATCTCAAGACATTCCCTCTGTTTCTACCTAGAATTCCTGTTGGGGAAAAACATAAGGATTTTGGCTGTTGCCCTGTGATTTCTGGAAGTCCAGGAGCGTCTGGGAGCTGGCTCAGAGCTTCAGTCTCACATGATGAATTAGTCTGCAAGTGGACAGCAAATCCAATGCATCCCAAATATGATCAGCCTCTGCATGTGCACAGCCTATATGCAGAGGAGATGCTGCATGCCTAGAAGCCCCAGATACCTGCCCCATCTCATCCAGAATGGAGATGGGAATATCTACAATAGGCAAAGTTTGTCCAGATGGTCTAGTAACTATGCCTACCACAGATCTGGAAACTCTCATATACTTGCAGCTCCTCAGCCTCACCTGAGCTTTCTTCTGCCTGGAAGAAAACACAGTGTTTCCCCAGAATAAAGGCTGAAGCCTCTTTTCAAGAGACATAAAGCACTTTCCATACTACAAATCTGAAAGGAAGGAGCCTGACAGTACTTCAAGCTAATTTGGTTCGGGCCCCAACAGGGTTCGCTGCAGTCAGCTCAGAGTTTGAGAAAAATTTTCCAACACTCGGAAAATTAACACCAGTGATGAACTGACCAGGTGACTCTTTTATCAACGAGTTCCTGCCTCCTACAAGCACACTTGATACAGTGCTGCAGTTCAGAGAGTATATTATGGTGGTGCCAATCAGACATTGAGAAAGACCTGAGAATGGCTCTAGCTGCTCACTGTGTCCTAGCAGATCTGTAGCCATCTCCTCTTCCCTGCTCCAACACTGTGCCACATGTAAGATGTTACAGTCATTCTCTGACAATAAAAGAAAAAACAACAAAACCTGAAAAGTTAAAAGCATCTACTTTACTGAATTTTCTGTTTCTCAGGAAATACTAATTGAAAACTTCTTGCTCTGTGTTACAAATTGCAGCACAAATATTATGACTCTGTAAGTCAAACAAGATTAATATCCCTCTTTCCCTGCAGGAAATCCTAATAAATGCTACAGGGGTTTCCAGCTTTGCAGGAAGTGAAACTGCTGGACTCTCATACTCTTTTATATTTGGCTACAGTGGGAAACTCATTTTGCAACTCCATCAAATACCAGTTACATTCCTACAAGGAAAACAGTCCAGCTGCCAGTCAATAGGACATTCGACCTTGCAGAGAAACCTGAAAGGCACTTGTACAAAACAACAAGATCTGGTTACAGTTTCACTGTCACTGCCAATTCCATTAAAGCTTATCTTTAAAATGTAATAAGCTTTTTAAAAGTGGCCAACACTAAACCCATTTTACAGCAGCAGCCAGTCTCGCCGCTGCTTTCCAGCATCTTCCCATCACTTTCTTTCTATTTATATGAGAAATTACTTTGTTATCATATAATTTCAAATACAGTTAACATGCTAAATACAAAACAATTACTGGCCTCTAGGAAGAGTGACTCAGTTTCAGCAAGCTTGAGTCATGCACTCCTGCTTTCATAACCCCACCCCATTACCCTTGACCAATGGGCATTTGGGAGGTCACAGTTCAAAGGCACTTTTGTAAATTTTATTAAGCTATAAGAACCCTGCAGGACAGCTTCAAGCTCTCTAAGGCATCTTACTTAGTGTCCTTGTTTTTCCTCCAGCAGGTCTGTGAAGAAGTCCAGCTCTTCTTGCTTGCATGCCAGAGGACAGCTTCTGGCATTGGAAAGGCATCCCTGAGCGGGTCACTCCAAAGCTCTTATGCAAGATGAATGAGTTTAGACAGACCACACTAAAATAAAGAACGCTAACATGCACTTTTGATTTTTAGGACATGCAACTGTGGGAGTAGCTGGAGCCTACATGGGATTATCTATCAGTAGACATTGGTATTATCAATAAATTCCATTTTTGATTTGAGACTTTGGCTTAAACAATCAGTAAGCACAATTTTTTACACATGCTGTCATTTTAATTGCCATTTATTAACAGAGCAAGATGATGAAATTTAACAATGTACTACCTTTAACCTTCATAGTTTGTAATGAAAATGACCTTGTATCTTGAATGGTGCAGCTGCTTGAATTTCTAAATTCAAAAAAGGCTCAATGTAAAGTTGACTGAAGTCAACAGAAACCCTCCCAACGACTTAAGCCTACGCTGCCCCTTTGAAACCAAAGAGCAATGTTCAGGCAGGGCTCTGCTGTAGCAAGCATTTTTCCTCTAGACAAAAGCCAGGAAAAGCTGCTGGCATCAGCACATGGAGTGAAAGGCACGTTCCACATCTCCTTCGAATAAATACTGCTGCACATCACAACCTGGGCAAGTTACCAAACCTAAGAGGAATCTGCTGCATGTGTGCAATGAGCAACAAGGCACAGTGGTATGTGCACTGAAAATCCTTACAACTTGAGACAGAAAAAATTCTTTTATTTTACCTTTACCTTTGAACATCTATTTCTGTGTTTGAATATAATTTACAAACTCATGAGCCACTAATGGCAGGCCAATTCACTAATCAGTATAAAGTAGTAGAAACTGCAGAATAAGCCTCTATATTAAGACCAGCAGTGAATTCCACTTGGAAAGTTTTCTGTAAAGCTGCCTACCTGGAGCACATGGTCACCTCTATCATTGCTTTTCATGGCTTTCATACATCAAGCCACTGTATCTGCCAGGCATCAGGGGAAAAGAAAAGTTTTCAATTATTCTTCCCAATATCCTCTTCACTTCAAGTATTTTGGGATCCTATCCCACAAAGTGTGTGTCTCTTGTCCAGAGAGCACCTGAACTGCTAAGTTGTTCTAGTACAAGTGCCTTTCACACTTTTGCAACCATTGTACAGCACTTTTCCCTAAAAGAGTCTGAATTCTGCTGGAATTCAGACTTTATGCACGCTCCACTACTGCAAATTACTTCTCTTGCAGGAGATTTGGGTTGTTTTTTTTTTGTTTGTTTGTTTGTTTTTTTTTTGTTTGTTTGTTTTTTGGTTTGTTTTTTTTTTTTTTTTTTTTTTGCTAGATTTAAAAGAGGTTTTGTCATAGAAAAATAAAATCCAAAACAATGGGAGATACAATTTTTAGATTTTTTCCCCCAATAGTTAGATTTAGCCTTTCAACAAACAATTTTTGTTACTTTTCTCATTTGATGGCTAGATCTAGAAGCCTTCATGCAGTACGGGGGAAAGAAGGGACTTGACCCTCCAATAGGGTGATCAAGGAACCTGATTTACAGAGGGAGTTGTTTTATCACAGAAATTAGCTACAGACACAAGTGACAACATTAAAACATAAAATTCCCTGTGAGGTAAGAAATGGCTAAAAGGGAGGTTTTTGGCTTGGGTGGTGGTAGGGCTGTTTGGGTTTTTTTTGTTGGATTTTTCTTTCTTTGTTTATTGGACCAAGTAATCTAGCTGGGGATACAAAATACTAGAGTTGCTAGAAGAAGGGCTATGAACATGAAAACCCCTGGACTTACTTCTCCCCTTTCCCCTCACCTTTAAATCATTAGGCACAATAAAATAGATTATCTCTTGCTCCAGCCTCTGCCCTGCTTAGATCATCTTGATAACAGAAACCCTTAATAATCTGGACACTTCAAAAAATAACAGAATTTGGCAGTTTGATCCATTCTGTCATTTGTAATAATCCTAAATAATGCAAATAATCATAGCTGAAATCACCTGCAGGTTTTGCATCAAACCATTCAAATGAAGATTAGACAGAATTTAATAGTTTCCATAATGAATTTAACCACTAGGCAAAATGACAAATCCATTGGTCCAGTCAAAGAGAAAACATTCAAGACATCTTGTCCAGGAGAAAACAGCAGCACTGTTTTTGAAGTAACCTATTTTTTCCAATATTTAGAAACACAATGAAGTCTTAACTACACGTTTTATGAGACTGAACACAGCTAATCCATAGGGACCTATTATAAAACAGACTTACCATTTTTTAAGCTAGACATCACAATAGAATACTTTAAGGTGTGGAGATAATATTTTTTTTATATAAACAGATAGGTACTGAAAATCTGTTTCAGTTCTATGGGTCCACATGTTGAAAAAGGTTACATATGCAACAGAGAGCTGCAAAGTAGAAAAGGTTGATAGGCAGAAAACTTTTCCATTGGCCTTATTTTCTTTGTCCGAAGCACAGTCTGCTCAGTTACTCTGTCTTAGTTTTGTGTTTGGCAGCTGCAGAACTATAAAAAGCTTTGCCATTTAAAACATTTTTAGAAGAATGATATTGTATTAGGTGACAATACAGAAGTCATTTATCAAAATGTCACATTGTCTGGAGAGACAGACAGCGTCACCCCTGGGCCTCAAAGAGGAGGTTAAAAAATTAAAGACATGCTCATCATCTCCACTAGAGCACATTCTAAACTCAAAGTAGTGAAGTTTGCTGTTGTGCTAAGCCTTCTATTGAAAGAGAGGGAATTTCAGCAGTGTTTATTCTCTCCCAAGCACCAAGGCCTGCCTGACCTGCTTACAACAGCTCTAAAGCTAAGTCTGTCCCAAAAGAATTTATTTGGGTGAGTGCTACAATAGGGTCAAGGTTTGGTAGCAGGTGTGTATTTCAGTGAGAAAAAGATAAAAAAAATAAGTAACAGAGGAAAAGAAAGAGACAAAGCAAAACCCAAACCAATAAAAAAACCTAAAAAACCCCCAGCAAAATAAGATTATCTACAGAAGTGCATGTCATTTAATTAGGAGAGAGGTTAGAGGCAAGGCTCCTCCTGTGCAGGGCAGCATCCAACTTTCAGCTACAGCAGCCATGTGCATTGGCAGCTTTCCTATCAAACTCGAGGCCCAGTCTCTGCCAGGGGCTCAGTGCCAGAAATGCCAGCGTCCTGCCTGCATGGGGGTACGTGGTGGCAGAGGCTTTCTTTGAGAGTGAAGAATGAATAAAACACCTAAAGTACAGGAAAGCTGCCAAAAGGTATGTTTGAACAGTATGTCCCATCAGCCTGGCAAATGAGGCAGGGCAGGAAGGTAGACCAGCATAATTTATACCAAGTCAGAAAAGAAAACTATCCCAAAGCCCTCGAGGGGCATAAATGCTATAAAAAAAATTGTAACTGTCCCATCTTCAGCAAGGGGTAACAAGAGAGCACAGTTATTCGTTAAAGAACAAACTTTCTCATCTCTGAATGAGGGTCAGTAAGAGCACCAAGTGTTCTTCTGGAGGTGGCTTGTGCAGAAGCAAAGAGGAATTCAATTTACATTCTCCTAATCAGCAGAACTTAATACAGTAAAAAAAGAGGCAGTCCAGGAAGTTTTTAGACAACAAAGGACAACTTTTTGTTGCAGCTGGTGAGTGAGCCCACCAGGGGAGGAACTAGGTTAGACCTGCTGTTTGCAAATAGAGATGGGCTGGTGGGAGATGATAGAGACGGGCTGGTGGGAGATGTGGTGGTTGGAGGCTACTTGGGGCACAGTGATCATGAAATTATAGAGTTCTCTATATTTGGTGATATCAGGAGGAACATCAATGAGACTTCTATATTGGACTTCCAGAGGGCAGACTTTGGCCTGTTTAGGAGACTTGTTCAGAGAGTTCCTTGAGAAGCAGCCCTTAAAAACAAAGGAGTCCAGGAAAGGTAGGCATGCTTCAAAACAGAGATCTTGAGGGCACAGGAACAGACTGTCTCTGTGTACCAAAAGACAAGTTGATGAGGCAGATGTCCAGCCTAGATGGGCAAGGTGGTTTTGAAAGAACTTAGGAATAAAAAGAGGATGTGTCATCTTCGGAAGGAGGGTCAGATCTCTCAGGAAGTATTTAAGCGGGTTGCTAGGGCATGTAGGAAAAAATTAGGGAGGCCAAAGCTCAGTTCAAACTTAATTTGGCAACTTTTGTAAAGGAAAATAAAAAATGTTTTTACAAATACATTAATGCTAGAAGGAAGGGTGAGACCAACCTTTGTTCTCTACTGGATGAGGGAGGGAATTTAGCAACTGCAGATGAGGAGAAGGCAGAAGTGCTTAATGCCTTCTTTGCCTCAGTCTTTAGTGGGAAGATGACTTGCCCTCAGGACTGCTGCCTTCCTGGGCTGGTAGATGGTGTCAGGGAGCAGAATGGCCCCCCCATTATCCAGGAGAAGGCAGCTGCTGAGCTGCTTGGATGTTCATAAATCTATGGGCCCAGATGGGATCCATCCCAGGGTGATGAGAGCTGGCAGATGAGCCTGTAAAGCCACTCTCCATCATTTACCAACAGTCTTGGCTCACTGGTGAGATTCCAGATAACTGGAAGCTGGCCAGTGTGACCCCTATTCACAAAAAGGGTAGGAAGGAGGATCCTGGTAACTATAGGCCAGTTAGCCTGGCCTCAGTACCTGTTAAAGTAATGGAGCAGTTTATATTGAGTGTCGTCACGCAGCACTTACATGGTGGCCAGGGTATCAGACCCAGCCAGCAGGGGTTTAGGAGGGGTAGGTCGTGTTTGACCAACCTGGTCTCCTTTTAGGTGACCTGGCTGGTGGATGCAGGAAAGGCTGTGGATGTTGTGTACCTGGACTTCAGCATGGCCTTTGGCACTGCCTGTCACTGCACACTCCTGGAAAAGCTGACAGCCCACGGCTTAGACAGGAGCACTCTGTGCTGGGTTCAGAACTGGCTGCATGGCCGGGCCCAGAGGGTGGTGGTGAACAGTGCTGCATCCATCAGTGCTGGCCAGTCACCAGTGGTGTCCCTCAGGGGTCTGTGCTGGGGCCTGCTCGGTTCAACGTCTTTATTGATTACATGGATGAGGGGATCAAGTCTTTCATTAGTAAATTTGCAGACTACATGGGAGTGTGTGTTGATCTGTTGGAAGGTAGGAGGGCTCTGCAGACCTGGAATGGTTGGATGGATGGGCAGAGTCCAAAAGGATGAAGTTTAATAAATCCAAGTGCCAAGTCCGGCATTTTGGCCACAATAGTCCCCTGCAGCACTACAGGCTGGGGACGGTGTGGCTGGACAGTGCCCAGGCAGAAAGGGACGTGGGGGCACTGGTGACAGCCCGCTGAACATGAGCCAGCAGTGTGCCCTGGAGGCCAAGAAGGCCAAGGGCATCCTGGCTGTGTCAGGAGCAGTGTGGCCAGCAGGAGCAGGGAGGTCATTCTCCCCTGTACTCAGCACTGGTGAGGGCACACCTTGAGTGCTGTGTCCAGCTCTGGGCCCTCAGTTTGGGAAGGACATTGAGACACTTGAGCACATCCAGAGGAGGCAACGAGGCTGGAGAGGGGCTGGGAACACAAACCCTGTGAGGAACGGCTGAGGCAGCTGGGGGTGTTTAGCCTGGAGAAAAGGAGACTCAGGGGTGACCTTATCACTCTCTACAACTCCCTGCAAGGTGGCTGTAGCCTGGTGGGGTTGGTCTCTTTCTCCAGGCAGCAACTGACAGAACCAGAGGACACAGCCTCAAACTGCATCAAGGGAAACAGAGGCTGGATATTAGGAAAAAGTTTTTTACAGAAAGAGTGAGCAGCACAGTCTCTAACATCAGTGACATCATATGTTGTGCTACTTATGAGGGGCAAGGCTTGGAGCGTGCTGAGGTCACTATTCACCCCACACATAATATGCTCAGTCTTCCTGACAACATCTAGAGTGTTTCCAAAGTAATCAACTAGTAGCTTATCCTGTATTTCACTAGATGGAAGGAATAGGAATGTGAACAAGCTGCAATATTCAGCACTAAATCCATTCTAACTGCAACAATATCAATATTCATATTCTTCACCAAAGAGTTTGTGTTACTTAAGTGCAAATTTTATTTAAGTGCCAGAAAAGCTTAGTCCATCCTATGAAACCAGAGCTACATTCATTCTTGGCTCTGCCTTACCAAAACATGCCTGATGTAAAGATTAAGGCTTCTCCAAAAGAAAGGGCATGATAAAAAGAAAGCAACATAAGCATCTGCCAAACTGATGAATTTCCTCAACTAAAAGGCAGTTTTAAAGGTATTTTTACAACATTTTCGGAAAACAGAAAGAAGCATTTTGTTCCAAAACCAATTTATTTTTATTAAAATGTTATACTGAGTGCAAGCATAAACTCAGCACTTATAAAAGCTGCCCAACCAATGCTTCCAAGACCTCTCAATCTCATTTATAAGGGCTGAAGGGAAAACAAGGACCAACACATTACCTGATTAGTACAGCATAGAGGCAGGGTCTGCATCAGCACCCCTTTGACCCTCCCAGCAACAGATATCCTATGCACTTCCAAGCTTCTCCATGGGAAGACCAATCCCAAAGCACTAGCAGCATCTCAAAGGGGAGAGTGACAGTGTTGGCAAGAGGTTATGCAGGCAGACAGGGAGGCAGATGGCTCCTTGGTTTGGCTATGATAAGGGAGACAAACTGGAATCCAAGCTGGGGGAGTAAAGGGACTTTTGCAGGCTGCTTCTAATACCAGAAGCACCAACAGATTTAGTTTGGGCTCAGTCTGCTGACCACACCATAACAACAAGTTATTTGGCATGAAAACATTGGGAAATGTCCTTGCCAAAAGACAGTCTGGCCTCAGAAAAATATGATTGACACTAACACCAAACAAATAAAAATGAAAGTTCACATGCCAGGATAATGGCCAAAACAAATCTAACTGAGCAATCACATTTCCAAAACACACAACATTTGCCAAAATATTTGGCCAAAGCTCACCTTTGTGGAGTTTGTTTCCAATTGAAGTCACGGGGATACGTGCACCTTGGCTTGACTAATGAAGCACAAACATGTAAAGAGCTTCTCTGCTCCAGGCACCATCAAGGCTCATCACAATGCACAGTGATCCAGCTCACTCACATTTCTACTCTAGAGTATTTAGAACCTGATTTGACAAAAGTCATCTCTCAGCTAGTGTTTTACTTGGGTCTAAAGTTGCAGGGTTTGGCTATGCAAGCGTCTTGTTTGTTACCCCTAGAAACTCAACAGCACCATCAGGTCAGTTCATGTACATGAGCATCTTGTCTCCTGCAGCATTCACAAACCTTAAGAAGAGTAAATAACACAGGTTAATAAGATACTGTTCCACTGCACTCTCCCATCTTTTCATCATTTGCAGTTTGGGGACTTTCTAAGCCAGGTGTTTTTTTAAAGTACTTAGCAACCCCCAGTGGATTTTTTCCCCCTAAATTAACTTGTCCAGTCTAAAATTTGCCCCCCAAACCTTGCTCAAATAGTTTTGGGCTCTTGAAAAAATAAGAGGGGAACCTCGAAACTCTGCCCATCTCATACCCTTCCTTTGCAAAACACGAACAGATGGCAAGTTAACAAACACTGGAATGCATACACTTAAAGCCTTATGCATCACTCAGTTGTTATGTATCTATCAGACCTAAAGTTAGCCAACTGAAAACTCCAGCTGCAGGAGAAACTCCAGTTGTAAGAACTCAATCCTGTGGATTTAGAGAGATTCACTGCTTTGAAAACAGAATTCTGCCTTGGTCTGATCTTGCCAACTAATTTCAGACACACTGTTCTTGTGCCCAGTAGTATTTTTTTAAAATCAAATAATTTTACAAATCCACCTAATTTTAGCTCTGTTTCACCACAGCTGCCAAGTGCAGCCGTGTGCAAGGTCACACGATTTGTTTCTCAGCTGCAGTGGCAAATTACTGACACTATTCAAAGAACCCTCGGTTAGCTCAATTCCAATCCCTGCAAAGCTGAAGGACAAACAACCTTTCTGCATTTTAATCATGTATACAGCAGTACATTCAAAAATGCTGCAGAAGCCTACAGCAGTTCTTTACGGTTTGATTCTTACAGATCCAGACCAGTAATTTTGTTTTGTTAGTGTTTTTTGTTTGGGTTTTTTTTTTTTTTTTTTTTTTTTTTTTGTAATTCATCATGACATTCCATGAAAAAAAATGGAGACTATGCATGCACATCAGAGGAGAGTATAATCCAGATGTACTCAGAGACCACAAAGTCAGGTCCCTGCATTGCACTTGCAGGAAAGTTTAATGGATTATCTTAACCCTTCAAGTAGGGCAATATCCTGCCACTCTGAAAACAAACTGTGACCTCCAGTGCTGCATCTGTTTGTGATGGCAGATCTCCAAGCAGGCATGATTTATCTCAAAATTAGAACTTCCAGAAAAATGTCAGAAGTGTCATCAACCTTCTAGTCAGATGTCATGAACAAAGTTACAATCAATTTTGGACACAACAAGATTTTTGAGTCCCTGCAGGTATGTGGTCAAACTGGGAATTGTCCAGCTCAGCCTTTGTTTGTTCAAATACAAAAAAGGCATATGAATTTGACAGAGTCCCTGGACAAACTGGGAATCATAAAAGGCACATGTGAGATGAACAGAACTGCACAAATCTCAAGAACTGACAGCAGTGTCAGAGAGAACACGACATGGACTTGACCACACCAAACACACAGCAGCTCTGATAAACAAGGCAGTGGGTAAGGGAGGCCCCATCTTTCCTCCCAGGGTCTGAGCACTGAATCAGCTTTTCACAAGGCTGAGGTCCCACAGTAGAACAGACTTATTTCTCAGCAACTGCAGTTTTCATTAGATCGCCACAGATCACTCTTACCAGTGCTCTGTGGTTATCTGACATTGTTAACATGTCTAGGCTTTCCAATTTTATGGCATTCCAGATCTGGAAAACAACTTCTTCATGAGGCACGTCATAAAAACACGTGACAAGTTCTTCTTCATCCTTTTGTTATTTCTGAGACTCCTCAGACAAATAACAGCAACTGCTATTGCCTTTTAAAGCTGCAAGTATATCTCACAAGAATGCTGATGTTTCCCAAGTCCTGTCCTTGGATTAAACATGGGACTGTCACACTTCACAACACAAGGAAGAACAGTATTTGAATACCACAGCAGTAAAAAATGTAGTACATGGTAAACAAAGACCAAAGGGAAGAAACAACTACAAATTTATTAAATTCATAACTAGTTTTGGGATTTATTTTTCTTCTTCTTCTCAGGCAGCTTTGGAAACCAGGGAGACTTCTCAGAGGACAGCCTGCTATCACTTTTACTAATATGTAGGATATTACAGAGGACCTGCCAGCAGTGGATTTTGAGTCTGCTTCTTCTTCAAAGCACCTTCAACCTAGTAAGCAAGCAAAGACTCGGATCAATAACCTCAGACTGTAAATCTGTCTGCAGTTCTGCTGAAGGGACAGTGTTCTTCATTGAATAAATACCACACACTTGACAGCTTCAGACTGACAGCTTCAACTTCATCCAAAAGCTATAAAACACCCATGGTACTGAATAAAGCAGTGAAACACTTGCTGCATTAAGTCTCACTTCTGAATATTTTTTTCGGAGGTTCTTGGAGACATGTAAGGACTATTCCATGCAGAGCTGCTTGCAATCAGTTGAAAACTTAGATTAAAGTGAGATCCACTGCAGAAAAACAGCAATAACCCCATGCCTGCATTTAGTTACCAAAGGAGTAAAGAGCAATTGCAATGTGAGGAGAGTACAACAGCTGAAAACATACCTAAATTAGGGATCCCTAATTTTGATTTACACTGCTGCAGCACAGCAGACCAAAGAGTCAACATGCTGACAAGACATGAACTGCCTGAAAAACACCGTTTCAGCTGAACACAGGTAACTCTTCAGAGGCTACAAGGAACTGCTAAGAGCCACAGAGAAATGGAAGCCTGTTTAGAAAAGCCTGGAAGGAGGTCTTGAGTGTTTAGCAATGATGGGTTACCTAGGTGCATACACACGCAGTCCTTATCTCTTACCACAGATGTAAGCCATCTCTGTCTTGACTTGGATGCTCTGCAGATGATTTATCTCAGCGACTGAGAAACGTAACAAACAGCAAACACACAGGCTGGAGACCAGCTGGGAGACTTCTCATGGCCAATTAAACACGGCACACCACAGTACATTTTTCCTCTAACAGGAACAGTTGTCTACCCTTCTCTTCACATGGCCAAAATTCCATTTGAATGTCAAGAAAAATACTTTATTTCACTGGGAAGAGGGAAAACACTCAAGAAAAGCCTCACTTCTGAAAATTACAGAACAGGACATAAAAAATCTACTCTTGCATCAACCAGATTCAACTGTGTGTCATTATTGCATTACATAGAGGAAAGGTCGAAGTATTTTCAGTTCAAATCCATACATGCAAGAAAACAAGAAACATTAGCTATGTCACTCTTTGTAACAACCACGAAGCACCCATCAAAACCTCTTAATGCTGACAAATTACTGTTATTTATGACCTAGTTGGCAGTCCCTTTCTCTTCAGCCTTACACACAGGCACTAATGATTCAAACCAGACTGCCTATGAAGTTGTTGCATATTGAGTAATATCCAGTGTCATCACATGCCTTCGTCCTTAGGGATTCATCTCTGTGGATGCTGAAATGGTACCAGAAGATGCAACTCAATGTACAGTATCCTACACAAAGCAAAAGTGGTCATCCAAAGGGTCTCCAGTCTGGAAGACAACATAGGAAGCTCATGGACTGGATAACTGTGTACCAAGCATACGGCAAATAGTAACAGCCCAATCAATCAAACAATCAATCAATTTCAATACCATGTTCAATACCTGCTCATTTTAGGTAAATAACACACTTGTAGTTATTTCTATTAATATTAGCACAAGAAAGTAGAACCCAGCATAGTTGAGTCTGACATATTTGATCCCAATATTGGCACCCAGATTATTTTTTCCCTTCAAATCACATAAAGTTAAGTTATTGGGTCTCAGTTCACATGCTTTGTAGACTTCGCTAAAAACTTTCTCCAAAAGCATTTTTGAAAAATTCTTCTTATTACAACTGTACTGTTAATGTTTCCACAGTTTTGAGGATAAACACATCTTCAGCCTGGTGAGATGTTGCTTTGGTAGTGGAGCACACAGAGCCATGGATACGCTATGAAAGGAAGAGTGAAAACAAGGACAGCCACACATGCTTGTTTCATCATGAAGGTGTAAACGATCCGTTTCACAGCTACATGCGTAAAACAATATACATGTATATATATATATATATATACATACATACATACACACATATATACATATATATAAAGACCCAGATTTTGGTATTGGACTTTAAAGAGAAATTATATTTGTATTTTCTCCATCTCAATTTTTTGTGCTTTCAGGCAAACAGCTTTAGTTCCCAGGCAAGGGCACTTCTGGCTCTGTGGGTGCCGCCGCGGCAGCAGGACAGCGGCCAGAGGGGAGGGCAGGTGCCCGGCTCCCCAGGAGGCCGCAGTACCGAGCCAGCAGCCGGGCACCCATCACACATCCCGGGCTCCGTTCAGGTCAACCCTTGGCTCCCCCTCCGCAGCATTTCAGCCTTTGGGACCGTCCCCGCTCCCTGGGGACGGTCACGGGTGACGCCGCCAGCCCCAGCAGCCGGGACACCTGCGCTCCGGGCCTTCCCCACGCCCGCCGCCCTCCCCGCGGCCCGGCCGCGCATCGCCCCCGCCCAGGCACGCACCTTGTTGAGGTGGGGGTTCCTGGTGATGTCGTAGCCTCGCCTCTTGATGTTCGGGCCGCGGCCGGGGCCGGCCGGGCCGGTGCACCCTGCCTGGCTGCAGCGGGCCCGGCTGAGGGCGAGCAGCAGCGGCGCCCGGCCGGCCCCCACCATCGGCAGCAGGCGGCGGGCGTAGACCCCGCCGCACACCGGCACCATCGCCGCCGCTCCTGCCGCGGGGAGCCCGGCGGGCTGGGCTGGGCTGGGCGGCCGGCCCGGCCCAGGCGTGCCCTGCCCAGGTGAGCCAGGCGCGGCGCACCCGCCGAAGCGAAAGGAAACCCGGGAAGGAGATCCCGCCGCAACCCCGCGGCGGCCGCCCCTCCTCCGTTACCTGTTAAGGCTCAGCCGGCGCCGGCGGGGAGGGGGAGCCGGGCCGGGCCCGCCCCCACCGGGGACCGCGGCACGTCCGGCCCGGGGGCGGCGGTGGGAGCGGGGCTGCCCGGCCGCGGCGATGCGGGGCTCGCCCCTCTGTGCCCGCACTGCCCCCGAGAGCCGCCATAAAGGGATCGGGGGGGGCTGCAGCCTGGGGACCCTGGACAAGGACACGGGACCTTGGCGGGACTCGGAGCAGGGCCGCGGAGCAAAGCCGCTCGCAGGAGTTGTTAGTGCTGAAGGAGCATCTTCAAAGAACTTGTCAGTCCAGGAGTGTGAACAGCCGTGGTTGCTTAGGCATTTCAAGCTGCATATAATCCGTAAATTCCCTATGTGAAAATTATGTACACCGTATATTGTACATAAAATGTGTTTACTATACATGTGGTTATATAATGTATATAACCTGTATTTATTCGTGTTATAGTTATACATTTGCTGAAGAACGCAGCTCCCTGCACCCCTCGGGATTTTTTTTTATAAATTAACTCTTTTATCCTTGAAAATAGTGAAAATATTATCACCACCACTGCTACCATCACCTCAACCACTTCTGTGGAAAAACCAGTGCTCTGATTACCCCCCAAAACAGTGGAAGTTTCATGTTCAATTTCATCTTAAGATCAACACTGCTTCTGTACCTGCATCTCTCTCATGAAGTTCACATCTGCTTTGCTAGAGGGACACTCTTATCCTTCCATTAGTATTGCTGTCTGCATGTGTATTTTTTAATATGCTTTAATATATTTGTGGATAGATGATACAGTCCATGCAGAAAAGAGCAGACTGCGGAGCAAAAGATGACTAGATGGATATGGTTGTTTTTCCTTGCCCTGCCTCTAGGCACTCAATAGAGTAGACTGTTGCAATTCAATTCCATAACCCTATGATTTCTCCCTAAAGAGCACATGGCTTCACGCATTGTTCTGGGTGTGTTCAGGATATTTACACCCCTGCTGTAGGCAATGGTTATATTCAAACCTCGTACTTGAGGACTGTGTCAACTTCCTAACTACTATGGGGGGAAAAAGACTCCTGGAAGTAGGGTTGTCTGTCTGGTCTTTGGGTCTTTCCCTAAAAAATTGGTCATAAATGGAGACACACTCCCGAGGAGACACACTCCTGAGGAGACCCAGACAGTGGAGAAAAAGAGTATGTGCATCACCGAGGCCAGAATATTATCAGGGAGTTAGTGCATAGAAGACGCACAAGAAGAAATATACCACTATTCTTACTTTGTGTAGCTATTAACTGGAAAAATCCAGAGATTTTGACCTCCTCAGGAACAAATTGCATAAAAGCCAAGTCAATATCATGCCAGCTTGCCAAAGCTTTCTTCCTTCTACCAGTACATCAAGCCCCTGTGTCAGAGCTCCTGGACTCCTCTGGACCTCTGGACACAGGTCCACATCCTTCTGATGTTGGGGGTCCAGAACTGGATGCAGCACTCTGGGTGGGGTCTCATGAGAGTGGAATAAAGGGGAAGAATCCCTTCCCTGACCTGCTGGGCACACTGCTTCTGATGCAGCCCGGGAATGTAGGCAGGGAAGAAATCGTTTGCCTCGGGCTACACAACAGTCAAATGGCAGAGGTAGGAATTCCTAGACAGCCCTTCTACTATGGACAGGCAAAAAGTGAGAACTGGGGGAATAAGGGAAGTGCTGCATCTGTAGTTTCTCATTCCTAAATGGGCTGCAGAAATGGTTGCATATGACTGCTGAGGTTATTGGACAGGGCTATTTTTAACAGGTGCACAGGATTATAAGCATTTTTGGCTCATGCACACACTGCCACAAGAAGCTATATACACATATGTATGCTTTTGACTTTATTGTTACTGTATGCACTCTTTCACACACTTTAATTCTAAAATTCTGAAATTCTAGCTTATGTGTTTTTCAGAGCAGGGATCTATTATAAATTTATAGGTGTAAAATTAATTTTTTTCTCTGCAGCCACAAATTGTCTCCTTACTTTTGTGCGGCCACTGAATAGTCCTTTGCAGGGACTATCTCATCTTTTATCTCCTATTGGCTGACAGTAGCCATCAAACTGACTTTTTCATCTTAGTGAGAAATAAATTACTAATGCTGGGCCTCTGAAATTTACCTGGCACTGCAAAATAAAGCCTGAATCTGATTTAGATTCATTACCTCCAAGCTGCAGAGTGCTTGCTGTCAGATGGACATGAATGTACTTCATCTAATGTGCAAACCTCTCTTGAATGCAAATTGAATAAAAGAGATGGTCACATTCTTGATTAAAAAACTAGAAAGAACATTACAAAAAAAGCTATAAAAGCAATGAAATGCACACTTATATAAATCATTGAGGTCTTTGAATTTTTTTAAGCTATTTTGCAGCAGCAGGAAGGAAACAATGGTTTGCAGAGTGGGATTCCATATACACTCGGGGATTTGAGAGTTGCTGCAGAATGCAATTGAAATTACAAAGCATGTTACAAGACTCAATTTATTCCTCCAGTAATTTAAGAAACCTCTTTGTGCTGTGGCCTTGCATTTAATAGTTTGGCATCTAAGAGAATGCCAATGAAATACTCTTCAAGCTTACCAGAGAATGAATCTCTGACATATAAAGCAGAATTGTATAGTGTCTATTCTTCTATGGCATTATCTTTCCTCTCACGAAATGAATTGACCTGCAGTTATAAACTTTCATTGTAGTGATTTTCAAATCAGATACCTTGAGAATTCCTGGTATTGTGCAGCCATGTGTCCCCTGGTTTATTAGATTTTGCACAGACTATATACTATTCAGACTGTTAATTGAAATTCATTGTGACATGAGAAGCCTAACACAACTGGAGTAATGAGTTTTGGTTGGGACCCCTCTGTACAACAAATAGTGGCTAGAAAAACTGTAAGTGCTGTAGAAGAGTCTGGAGCCAACTGATTCACAGATACAATCACAGTCATGTAGACTTGACCTAAAATTATCAGGTTCCAACTTTAACCTAACACTGCCAAGTGCAGCACTGAACCATGTCTCTACACACTACATCTATATGACTTCCAAATACCTTCAGGGATAGTGAGTGAACCACTTCCCTGGGCAGCATATTCCAGTGCTTGATCACCTTTCAGTGGAGAAATTTTTCCTAGTTTCTAATCTGAGCCTCCTCTGGTGCAATTTGAGGCCATTTCCTCTGGTCTTGTCTCTTGTTGCTTGGTAGATGAGACTGAGCCTCCCTCACTGCAGCCTCCTTACAGGCAGCTGTGGAGAGCAATGAGGTCTCCTCTGAGCCTCCTTTTCTCTGGGCTAAACACCCCCAGCTCCCTCAGCCACTCCTCAGCAGACTTGTGCTCCAGACCCTTCCCCAGCTCAGTTGCTGTTCTCCAGCCATGCCTCAGCCCCTTGATGTCTTTTTGGTAGTGAGGGGCCCAAAACTGAACGCAGAATTTGAGGTGTGGCCTCACCAGTGCCAGGTACAGGGGACAATCACTGCCCTGTTCCTGCTGAGATTTGGAGACACCACAGGGATCATTGTGCCAACCTTCCCCATGTGCAAGAAATTAACTACTTGGTGTTTAATCCACAAGGATTCAAAAAAGTCTGTTTTAGATGCAGCAGCTACAGAACCCTTCTGTTCACCTCTAGTGAACACAAGACCCAGTGTTACAGACGGAATGCCACAGATGGTCCATAAAACAGCAGACCCCTGCAATGGGAGAACAAGCCTCTCTGGTCTCAAAAATCCTTATTACTGCAGCATGTCCAACACAGTGAAGTTCAAAGTTTTTTTAACACATAGGTAGGGTTAATGCCACTGTGCTAACTCCATATTTTCTCATACACATTACAGATGGAGGGACATGCAGAGGATACTTGTTCGTGGTCACATAGTCAGACAGTGATGGAGCTGGGAACAGGATCCATACATCCTGGCTGTCAGTCCCCTGCTTACTCTGTCTTCTATCACTAGGCTGCCTTTGTCACTGTTTACTTCCTTGCTCTCATGTGTTATTCTTCAGCAGTGAGAGACTTCACTGTCATCCAGACAAAAAAAACCTCTGCAGTGATGCCTTAATCAGACTCCTGGGCCTCTTTCTTGGCTTTGGCTAATTTTAAGTGATAATGGTGATGGTTTGGACTTACACCTCTTCAAATGAATAATGAGGATGGAAATAAACATACTTCAGTCAATACTCCCTTCGTCTCCCATACAAATGCTGTCTTTTGGTTGCTATGTTGTTTTACTCCCATCTTACTACTTACATACTAAGCAGTGCAGTAACCCTATAGAGCACATGCATGATTCTCAGTGCCCAAAGGTTTTAAGAGGACAGAACAGCAAAGACAATGCACTGTTAAATGTCTCAATCAATTTACAGTGATATATAAGCATTTAATGTTGATTTATTTTAAAAATAATTTTTTAATATGCATAGGCTTCAAGCTTCCTGCCATAGAAGGTGGCATAGATTTTACAGTTGTCTTCAATAGGACTTAGTAATAGTGCTACAGTCCAGCTATAAATTTTAGCCATATTTTAAATTTAAAAATGGTTCCATATATACAGTGCAAGAGTACATTTTTTCATCTAGCATGATAACACTGTTTTTGAGTAATATCGTACATATCTAAACAGAAGATTCTGAAGTCAAAAAAAGAGGTGATTTTTTTTTTTTTTAGTCTGCTTGTTATTTGCAGGAGCATATCGGACTGACATCCAGCTGGTAATGTGGCACAAGTCTGACCTGGACCATTTCTTTTGCTAGAAAACTTTGAGCAGTTGAGAGATTAAATTGACAATATGGATTCACTAAAATGATGCTGAGTGAAGCTTTGCAGCTTACAAAAAAAAAAAAAAAAAAGGAAAAAAAAGGTGTCCCAATAATCTCTTGTGATATAAAAGGAGTCAAGAGGGTGATCAAAGATTCAGATACATGAACAGGAGCCGATATGCAAGCTACTGAGGGATAAAATTACTGTGTCAGCTGGTTCACCCATGCACATCCTCACTTACTGCTGCTGTGAAGGCAGTTCAGGATGGGTTAACTATAACTGAAAGTGCACTACAGTGATCTGTGTTCCCTTCAGCCTGACTGAGGCAAACACACAGACAGTTAAGGTGTTTCTGAATAGCTCACATTTGCCATGGTATGGAAACATGCACATGTACAGCTGATACGCAACATGTTTAACAATTCACTGCCACTAATATTTTAACAGTCCTCTCTGGCTGTAAAGCAACAAAATATTTATCTTCATACCACAGTTTTGTCAGAGGAGCTTTAACTTTTTAAACTCTTTTATTAGTTTCAGACTAATATAAAGGAAATGTTTTTTTATGATGAGGGTGGTGAAACACATGAACAGATTGCTGAGAAAGGTTGTGGATGCCCCATCTGTAAACATTCAAGGTGTGTTTGGATGTGGCCCTGAGCAGCCTGACCTAGTTGAAGATGTCTCTGATCACTGCAGGACTGTTGCTACTAGATGGCTTTTAAACTGTTCTATCATTTTATAATTCTATTTATTTCAGGTCATGTTCTAACATTCATAAGTGTTCTAGGGCAGTATGAGTCTATGATGAAAGGACAAAGCTGTGTGAGAGGATAGTTTTACTTCATAAATGTATTCATTGGCATCTTTTGCAATGGGATTTTTAAGTGTTTTAATTGTATGTGTGAAAAGGCAAGGTTTAAAAATAGCTGGTTTTGAACATTGCAAAATGAGAAAATAATACCAGTTTGTGCATAAGTGAACATTCTCAAAATGGCTTCAGAGCCAGGTAAACCTGAATATCATTAAAAAAAATGTTGAGAAGAAATCTGCATGCCTACATGCAAAGCATTTCTTCACTCACCTTCTACAACCTTCATTTTTTCAATATCATTCCTAGAAGACAAGGCTTACTAATTTTAGGTGGAGCACTCTCCAAGTGCTATATTTATATAATGCTCTTAATACTCATCCCTATCCCAAAAGGTATATTCCTTAGCAGGCAAGTCTCCAGTAAGAACTGTAGTAAGAGTAAGGACTGGAAGAATTCATCTGTTGAAGATTTCTCGGGCTCTTAGAGAAACTGGGGCTGGTGTGGTACAAGACCCCCTTAGAAATCTGTTTTAACTTGGCTGGCCTCTGTATAATTGTATTAGCCCTGCCATTAACAATCAGGAGCCATCAAGTGAAACTGCAACCATGGCCTGCTGGTGAAATCATCTCATTAGTGCTGTATCCAAAAGCGTGCCTCCTTTAAACTCTTTGAGAGAGGGAGAACACTGGCACAAAATTTCCAAGTGATAACCAGTTCACACAGGGCAGCAGCCTCTCGCTGACCTTGCTGTCCAGTTATGCATGACAGAGCTCTTCAGAGCTCTGTGGATGAAATACAGGGCTGATAAGCAAAGTAAACAGCTGAAAGTGAGAAGTGGCTTGAAAGGTCAGTTACAGAACAGGTACAGATGTACTCAGCTGCCAGCATGCTCTCCTACCTGGAGCAGAGCTCTCAGTCCTGCTGCCATTTAAAAAAATATATGTAAGGTCAGTTTTGCAGAGTCCTGTGCAATCATGAAATAATCTTTTTAAGGAAGTGACAGGCTTCAAATCATGTGGCATAAAAACATGTTATTTACATAAGTAAAGCAGAAATGTTTTCTGGTTTTCTTATTCAAGTGCTCTTCCTTAGCAATATGAAGGTTTTCAAAATTTCTACCTGTTCATCAAGCCTTCAGTTAATTCTCAAACTTCCAAAATAATCTTCCTAAAAGCCTTTGGGTCTGATTTTTGGAGACTTTGAGTCTCTTATGCATCTTAAAATGAATGAGGTCTAACATTTTTAAAGTCAATTGTGCCTATATTTTTGACTGATATAAATCAGCATAGCTTTTTTTGACATTTCTCTTATTTGCACACTAGCAGATAGTGGCCTTGTATCACTGACCTTATCTCTTCATTCCAAACAAACGGCACTTCTCCTGAGTGCTTGTAGTCAGAAGTACCTATTGCAGAGACAGGAAAACCAGAAAGTAGGACATGAACACTTTAATAAAAGTACAGGAAAACTTGCGCTGCTAAAAGTAAATTATATTAGATGGTTCACTGAGAAAAATCTCTCATATACTCTGCTGAGAAGATTTGACAATTTGGGTAATACACTTTATTTCCTGGAACCTGCATGCATGAGACAGCTGTAGAAAGGAATTTTAATCAGTGTGTTCATTTTTTAATCAAAGGCTGCTGCCCATCATGAAAAATAGTGGCCTGCCAAGCTCCAGCTGCAGCCCAGCTTTGCACTGAGGCTGCTGGGAGCTGGGCAGATGTGCTTCTGCTGACTCTGCTCTGAGAAATCAACTTCTGGCAAAGGAGGTGGACAGCAGCTGGCTCTGCTGATGTTGTAAACTTCTGCAGCACAAGTCGCCAGCCCTGCATGTCAGAGAGGGGTGTTGTTGCTTTTTTTTTTTGTTTTGTTGGGGTTTTTTGCCTTTTTTTTTTTTTTTTTTTTTTTTAAGAGGAGGGAGAAGACAGCAATTATAACATTGAACCAGGAAGCAATGAGTTTGGGTTGGGTTTTTTTTTTGCAAATAGACATCCTTTAGGTCACAGTGGGGAATTGTGACATTGCAAAGGGGATGAATGAATTAGTAGGCAAAGTAAGAAGAGTCTCAACTTGTAGCTGTAATATGCAAATGCTGCCAGCACATCCATACAGGCTATTGGATCCATGCAGAAGTCTAGGAGGCTTCCAAAAGCTTTTTAACCCATGGAAAATGACACATGTGAAAGTTAATGCTTTCTGAATCGCCATTTAATACAAGGGGAAAACACAGATCATTGTAATGGTGAACATAATTTATGTCGTAATGAATCTTTAATGGTGAACTAATTTGTGTTGCTTCTAAATTAAGAGGGAAGGATATAGCAAGCCACAGGCCCATCCCTAGGGAGCTCAGACTAACTCTACTAACACCTATTGGCATGTGCAATGCTGATGAATAAGCTCATTCTCCAGAGCTGAGTGGAGACAATCCATCACTGATACAGAGAAATCTGCAAGCAGCAAAGATTGAGCAAGCCATTTATTAGCGAGGAGACACTTCCCAGGAATCACAAAAGGCAATTTGATAGCAAAATAACTTCCTGTCCAAAACTCATATCAAAATCAACATAAAACTCTGTTTCCCAACAACACTACAGACAGCAATGGAAAGAATCTCAGGGGAGAAAGGCAGAGACATTCCAAGTTCAAAGTGCGCACACAAATTATAGATAATCTCTAAAATCTGAAGAGCTATAAAACCCAAACATTTCCACAGGATACATCATGCACCTAGCAGCAGTGTGGGGGTGGACAGGCTATGCAGCAGTGCATATTTCACTGAAATGGAGCTGTGAATGTCAGCATGGGCAGCTCCTAAGGACCCTCTCTTTTTCCACTACAACAGAGTATGTAAGAGTTCAGTGCAGGGAGAAGCTGAGGGTTAATGGGACAGATTCTCAAAACTGAACCTCCAGAATAATAAAGAGGAAACAGATACCATCTTTTTATCACAAGACAACTATCAATTGCACAAGTGTCAAATTGCCAATGCAGTGTAATAAAAATTTGTATAATGCGACAAAAAGAATGAAGAACTTTTGAAGCCCAAAATTATATAAAATGCTCCTCAACCATTAGATGTTGCTTAACTGTTGAAAACAAGAGAGATAGTCTAAGATAGGTGAGCAGAGTCTAATCTTGAGCAAACAGAGAAAGATATCACCAGAGGCCACTTTCTCCCATCCTAAGATCAGCACCTAGGGGGCTGTGAATCACCAGCTGGGAAGTGCCTGACTCCTCTCATCCTAAAGAATGGAGATGCATCTTCAAGCTGCTGTCTAATATTTAAACATGCAAAACAAACCAGGATTAACCCTTAGAATCCACCTGTAATGAGTCCAGCTTGTATGCCTTGTTCAGTACAGTTTATAAACTGTTTATAAACAGTTTATAAACAATTCTTTTTCTCTCACTGAAGCTGGCAGCCTCTGTTACTGTGTATTCACATCAGTATTCCCTGACAAAAGCTATTTTCCTGCAGTGGGAGAAGGGTCTCTGCTGACAGCTAACTCCCAGTTAGGTGCTGTATCTGTAGCAGTGACATGTTGATAACCGAAGGATTAAATCTGGAAAAGTAGGTCTGTGTGTGTGTTGGAAGGAGGGAGGAAGAGAAGATGAAAAACAGAAGCAAAATTGCTTTGGAGTACTAGATGTGCTGGAGCCTCTGGTATGACAGTGTGTGTACCAACAGCCATAACTAAAGTGCAGACATATCCCTGCAGCCTGCCAGGCTTCTCCCCCGTCCCAGCACAGGCAGATACAAGAGACCTTCCCCTTCCCACTCACATTCCCTAAAACCTGCATGCTCACTGACACTTGGCTGTATTTCAGAGCCTGTGTGAGTCACTGAGCAAGGGTTGATTACTCATTGCTGAGCAATAGCTCAGGTATTAGGAGCTCCGGGGTTCATGTGTCGGTGGTCACTGTGGATGTGATGTTAAATGGGGCAGGTTTGCCTGGGAACCCTCCAAGTCATCCCTGGGAACCCTCCGAGTCATCCCTCTTTTCCTTTTATTTATTTATTTAGTTAGTTAGTTTTCAGCAGGGTTCAGGGACAGGGTGTTCCTGCTTTCTGGGTTATTTTGTTACCCAAGGGTGAGGAAGAAGACAAACTGTGCAAGAAAATGGATTTTATTCATTGTGGGAAAGTCAGTGTATACGGGGGAAAAAAAATGTGTTCCACATTCTCTCCACATGATGAATCTAAGATTCATGTGGAGATAAACCAAAAATACCCATGACACAGCTTTGGTTTTTGCATTTCATTTCCACAGGAGATTCCCAGAGTTGTTTGTTTGAAATAAACAACATAAAAGGAGACCCTCTGCCCACTCTGATGTGAAGCAATTAATGGCTGGATCAGCATTTCCACTCTTAATTCTGCTTTTCATATGGTTTGTTTTAAAAATTTGCTCCAGTCATGAACTTACCATGTAATAATACTTGCATTTAGAAAAGTCTTTCATCTGAGCAGTACAAAGTGCTTTGAAAATGTTAGTCAATTAGTATTCACACTAGCATGAGAAATAAAGGCTTTTTTCCCCAAGAGAAACTGAGGCATTTGGAGTGAGGCAACCTGATGACATTTTGTACAGTGATATGACAGAGTATAAAAAACCCAGATTTCTGTTCATGAATTCTGATAATCATTTGAACTCATCACTCTTTTGATGTTCTACTTAAAAACAACCTTTTTCACTTTCATGCTGAAAAGAAATTTTAAACAGTTACTTCACTAAATTTTTTCTACATGGCTAAATGTAGGTTTAGGATATGAGATAATAATAACTAATAGAACATGGCTAGATGTAGGCTTAGGATATGAGGTAGTAATAAATAATAGATTGTAGAAAATATCTTGTATGTATAATCCTCATGAATAATTGTAAGACTTCATTGATGAAACAGAGAAAGTTCTCACACCTGCTGTTGATCTGCAGTCACCTTATGGCGTTGAGCATCAAATATTAACAGAACACTACATCTGCACTGCAGCAGAGCTTGTAACTGATAATGCAGATGGGAAAAGGAACTGTAAATTATACTTACCTGGGACAGAATTTGCCCTTGTTCTCATGATCATTGAGAGTCTGGATGGTGTTAAATCTAGGTAATTTAGGCTACAAATTTACTCTCTAAATTTCCCAAAGTGAGTGTAACAGTTCTTGTCCATTACAAGCTGGGTGTCCATTTCCAAAGGCACTGTAAGCTTCCAAAGACATTTCCCTCTTTCATTGACCTTACACACACACACCATATAGATTCTGAGGTTCTGACTTTTAAAATATTACTTTTTAGCTGGATAGAATTCAGGGTACCACTCGATTGCTTCCATTAGGCAGACTGGATGCGCATTTCCTTATGATGTTCTGCAAAAATTGCAGTGGGATCTACAATGCCTGTCTCTCCTACTGATTTCAGCACTCACTGCAGCATTCAGGACTTGCTTAAGGATCTCTCAGCCCAGTTTATGGAGCTGGTCTTCTCTGTGAGAATATGTAAGTTCACAGCACAATACAGCCAAACTATGTGTGAAAATCCTATTTTTACAGCACAAGAAGCAACTCTAAAAGTACAATTATTTTCTTGCTAATTTTCTTGCTTAGGCAGAACAGCTGCTAAGATGTTCTGCACTGTGGCAGACAAGATTACCCAACCATACCCTGCATGATGTGACACCCAGTCTAAGCCTGTGGGTGCTCTGCGTATTATGGGAATGATCTATAAAGAAATAAGTCAGAAATTACCCTTGTCCTTTACAACCTTGCTCCCTGACTTTGGAAGATTGCAGAAAGTGGTTGTATCATGCAATCAGGAGGAACAGAGGAAAGAAAAGAAATTTTATAGGATCCCACAGGATTACAGAGCTCTATTGAATGCCAAAACAAGTTGTTTCAAGTCATGTAGTTGCAAAAGAGTGAAATATATGAAGGAGGCATAAAATTGATGAAAGGGAGGTGAGATGCCTCTCCTGCCCACCTGCCCACCTGCAAGCTGGAACAGCTTGGCACAAAACGTAGTGGCAGGTGTAGGAAAAGCTGGCAGACAAACTGGAGGAACTGGAGCTGGAGCGGGGCTATTTAATACCTAGTAATCCCCCAAGTCACAGTTTTCACAAAATTAATGTGGACAATGGCACTCTGATATGCTACTTGGCTCGTGACATGCAGTTTGACCTTGATATCCTGTTTTGGAACAAGACAATGCCATTACCCTAGCTGAGAAACAAGAGCCCTGGAAAGAAAACTGCAGTGAGCTGAGGGAGAAGGTAAGTCCTCATTAGTCATGTTAACTCTATTTCTCTTTCTGAGCACATTTTTTCCACCAATAACAACAATTTATCAAATTTCAGTAGTCAAGGACCACCATACCTGCTCCTCTCATGGTCCAATCTGCAATGCAGAGATTAATTACCCATGTTTTACACTTAATTGCATAACTAAGAACAAAAACTATCAGTATATCAGTAAGTTTTCATCCAAACAAATACATTTAACCTTTGTTTTAACCATGACATACGAGGTTGGCAGGGACCAGCTGGTCCATCCTGTTCAAATCCCCTGAAGACTGTAATACCAAAGTCTGCATATAAACTGGTTCCCTGACCTTTACCAGGAGAAAATGTATTTCAGCTTTAACTCTGGAGAGGCAAGGGTAAGGAACTTGTGTGACTGCTAATAAGCTATGCAGCACACGAGGTTCTGGGAGGGTTGCAGAGTCATGCATTACCCTAATGACTCCTCTTAAGAGCTAGTGACAGTCCTGCTCCACAGTGTATTGATCGCCAGAGCAGCTGCCAAACAAAACAGCAGCGACACATCAAATATACATTGAACTTGGCTCTATGTCTCACAGTATCTTGTTCCAGGGTTTGTAACCGAACAACTTGAGGCACAAAATGGCCCTGTTTGCATTTACTGTGTATTCCTTCTGGGGAGCTGTCTGTAACTGTGGTGTCAAAATGCTTCCCATCTTCTGACACATAGTTCTTGCTCCAGTCTCCTGTGATTCCCATTTTTCAGAAGACGACCAGCACCATAACTCAACAGGGTCTATTTAGCATCATGGGAAGTGTGTATCAAAACAGGGGAGTTTCACCTGTGCATCATAGTGGCCTAAGAGCTAAGTCATCTTTCAGTAGGTTCTCAGGTATAATCCTTTTTTGTCCCAAACTGTTACAATACTGAGTGCCATAGTGCCTTCTGATTGCAAGTGCAGTAAATGCAAATAGAAACAATTCTTGTGGGACTAAACAAGGAACTGGGGAAGCTGCATGCAGTAACAAGAGGTGACTCTAAACTGATGCATTGCACCAAGCATCGTGGTAGCAAAGGGACTGATGGAGGGATTGTAAATAGAAGGAACATCCCTGCTGCAGACAGGGCTTCAACTTTCATTTTGTGTGGAACCTTGTTATGTTGCAGCTTCTCTTTTTTCTTTTTTGATTAATCTAGGGCCATTGTTGGTGGTATAAAATCCTTTTAACAGATTTATTAGGGCATGGCCCACTGTGATCAAGGGCAGCACATTCAGTCCCTGTCATTAAACAGTGCTGCCTTTAATCCCCAGAGGTGAGTGATGTTACATACTTTTATGATGTGGCAAATACATATGGCAATGTTCAGCTGTGGGTTATGAGGGAGCGTTTTTACAGGCACAAATGCAAACATATAAAACTGTTCTGAGCAAGGTTCCAATAATTCATGATACATATTTTGGCTCAGCTTGAGGAACATCAGCAAAACCTGCATACAGAAAACAGCAGGCAAGATTAATAAAAAAACTAACAGTTTGTTATGATTTGGTTGAAGAGCCCTTTCAGCTGCTCTTTTCTCATGCCAATAAACATGGGCCATTACCTGCCCATGTACCTTTGTTTAGCTTGCCATGAACCACACCTCAGAAAAGACACTACAAGAAAGCTGTAGAGGAACTTTCCACAGGGGCACGTAGTGATAGGATGAAAGGGAATGGTTTTAAGCTGAGTGAGGGCAGGTTTAGATTAGATATTGGGAGGAAAGTCTTTACTGTGAGGGTGGTGAGGCACTGGCACAGGTAGCCCTGAAAATTGTGGATGTCCCACCCTGGAAGTGTTCAAGGCCAGGCTAGATGGGATTTTGAGCAACCTGGTGAAGTGAAGGGGTCCCAGCCTATGTGTAAAGACTTACAGACTGCAGTTGCCTGTCTCAAACACTGTGAAGGCCACAGAAGGACTCTGCAATGAAATAAGTACAGAAGGGAGCAACAGGATGGCACTAACTCCAGTCCTGGTGGAGGTGAGATCTGGTTAGCACATCCCGGGTAATGCATCTAGACAAAAATTTGCACTGTGGTAAACTTTATAAAGAAGCAACTGCTTGTAGGGATATCACTGGTCAGACAAAAATCACTCCAAGTTATGGGACTGATGGCATCTGTGACCACCAATGACCATCAAAGCCCCCTGAATATACCTGGATTCTGGATTGTAGATTAAGCTGCCATAGAAGGAACTTATGTTCCTTAAGGATAAGCTAGAGGTGGTACTATTGTCTTAGGTGTTATCTCAGACGTAGGGGAAGGTTAACAAAGCTGGGGGAGAAGAATGCATCACTGATAATGGACACAAAAAATGCAGAATTTATGACCCACTTGGAAAACCAACTCAGTTGAAATCAGCTCAGATGGGGTAAAAGGTAGGTCTGGCAGGGGGAGACCATGACCCGCAACTCACAGACCAGCAACCCAAGAAACTGACTGAACTCCAAAAAAGAGAAAGACAGAGCATGTGGACTAATTAGCATTAGAAGTGAGGGAATAATTTAACCAATAGAATAAGAGAACTGTGTAGCCAATGAGCATTAATTCCTTTGTTTGCTAAGCTGTAAAGAGTGAAAAGTTTTGAATGACATTGGGACCTCCACCACCAAGAAATTCAGGGTGAAGAAGGATGAAAAGGACAGGATGCTGCTGGATCCATAGGTTGAGACTGTCTGCTGCTTGATCTCTCTCTCTCTCTCTTTCTTCTTGCTCTTCTATTTCTTTGTTTCTACCTCACATTTATTGCTAAATAAAATTGTATTATTGATTTCCACATATGGTCTTGTTTGCACCTTAATTTGGGCAGAGACAGCTCTCAGTAGCTGGATCACAGCAGGGAGTTTGAAGCTAGATGATCTTTAACAGCCCAATCCAAAACCATTGTATGATTCTATATGGGAAGGATGTTTGTGTAGACACTCAGTGGTCTGTAAGAACCAAGCCCGATCTGGTATTTTATATCCACACCCAGAAGAACTACATTGGAGTCACTTCTCTGTGTCAAAAGTCAGTTTCAAAACACAGCCTTGTTTATAAACTATTTCTTTTTAAGGCTAATTCCAGAACATTAGATGTTTCTGGGTAGTTTTAACTATTATTTTATTTGTCTGATAAGAGTCCTACTTGAATATTTGAGATTTATCCTGGTGAGCACACTAACAGGATATGGTCTCATCATCATCTGATGGGAAGGTTCACTAGCTGTGAACTTACAAAACCTCAGCTATTCTGTGGAAATAGTCCTCTGCACGCCTGATCCCCTGGCGCCGGGGAACAAGCTCCCTGGATCAGAGCACACTGACCATGGAGTATGCTCCAGCGGCTACCGGGATGCTCCAGCAGTTACCGGATGCTCTGTGAACCCACATCCCAATTAACCCCTCAAGAACACGATCACAGGCCTAAACACGAGACATTTAATCTGCAATATACAATAACAGGGACTCTTCAGCACCAGGTAGAGAGTGTTCTTGTCATGTGAGGGATTTTGGATGTTAACAGAGGGTGGGACCAACGGCTTTGCCAGTGAGTGGGTTTTGAGACAAGCTTTTAAGGAAGAGAAGATTCTTGGACTGCTGAAAAGTCCTTGCTTTTCAGACTGAAAGCCTGAAAAGCAAGGACTTTTTTTCCCTCCTAATAACAAAGTTGAAACCACAGTCTGCCATCCTGAGTCCCTGGGATACTGGAGGGAGATGATGAGTGATTAGAAACAGCTGAAATACTGTTTTAAACATCTATTAATTAATCCTGCAACAATCCCACTGTCTTCAGAACTTCCTTCAACAGGAAATTTTTTTGCTTATTATTATATTCATTTCAAGAACTTGTTTTGAAATTAATCTGTCAGACTGCCCTGAGTGATGCTGTACCTACCAAATAACCCTGCAAACGTGAAGAGCCACCACAGAGCGTTAAACAGCTCACTCCACCTATAGGAAACAGCCTGTAGTGCATAAACATCGCCCGGGGCAGGATCACATCTGCGTTCCCACTGCCAGGTATCCAGCTTGGCAGGACACCAACGCTGAGCTTCTAAAACCAAACCTGTGGCAGCAGCAGGAGGCTGTCACGGGCTCGCTCCCACAGCCAGGTTTAGTCGTCTTCCAAAGCTGGGGCTGGGAAGTTGGTGCGTCATTTGGCGCCTTTGAAGAGGAGCCAACAAGGAGAATTTTCCTGCAGGGAGAGTCTGCACCTCAGGATATGTGTGTATGGATCCCATCAGCACTACTGCACAGCTGGGACACCCAGATATTGTAGGGCTGAAAACCCCAGCAATTCCAGACCCTCACCTGCAACAAAAAAGAGGCAGGAACACACATGAAATAGGTGTTAATTGTGTTGTTCTTGCTCTGCAAGACACTGACTCATTCCTTCCATTTTGACAGGCTATATCCAGATAAACAACTCAATGATGGCTGGGGCTGCCCGCAATCCTGGCAGAGCGACAGCAAGAGAGATCACACCTGTTTTTATGGGTGTAAAAAGGCCAACATCGAGAAACAGTCAAGATGGAAGAAGGCCTTTATTGTTAACTCAGCAAAGCTGTTTGAGAACTGGGCACATGCTATTCTGTCCTTTCCACCTTTTCTCCTGGATTACTTTGTCACTGGGACAGGCTCTAATCCCTCCAACACGAAGAGAAAAACATGGGGGCAGTGTAAGTAACCTGGCCTTGCATCTGGGAGTTCTGCTTGCACTGAGCTTGCTTTGCTCTTGAGTGTGTTAGCTCTGTGTGTTTCATCTGGAAAAGCCAGAGGATTTCTCTGACACAAAACTCACACGGGAATAATTTCCTAAAGCTGAGCCACAACCTCATAATGGATCTCTACACAAAGAGGGGAAGAGTGCTGGGAAGAAATGCTGGGATCAGGAATGGTGACTGCATTGGAAACTGCAATGGTAACTAATGGAAGATGCAGCTGATTACAAGAGAAGGGAAGAGAGTCCCAAGAAGCTTAAAAGAGTGAACCTCATGTATCAAAACACGTTGCTGCTGTCCTGCTCTGAGGATAACTCAAATGCCTGAGATAGACTGGCAATTAAGTGTGGTGTGGTCCTCTGAAAGCTTATAGGGTATAAAGCAGCACGTGGGAGAAGGATGCTGTCCTTTCCCATTACACAGTGATTTTTCCATGGCCATGTAGGAAGCTGTGGCAGAGCTGGGCCTTGGACATGGTCTGAGGAGCCCCAGCAGCCACAGCCACCCCTGTTTGCTGGCTGCCGATGCTGCACTTTTCCCATTGACTGAACGAGGCCTGAACGTCACAAGTGTCCAAAAGTGCAGAAGCATTAAACTGGTATTATCTCACAGAGAGAAACAAAAAGAAGCACAAACATAGAATCGTGTAAATCCATGGGATTATGAACATATATAAGAAAATAAAAATAGCCCAAAAACCTGAACATACTCAGTCCCAGTTCCCACTGGAACGTGCCGCAGTTCCTTTACCTGCAGGGAAGGGATGGGAGAACAAATTCCAAATGCCAGATGTTTTATTGCATAATGTGTTACTGGAAAATGGAATAAGGATTAATATAGAGATCAGTGGTGAATAATACAGAATAAGTAATAACAAAATTCACTCTCACACAAGAAGCACAATATTATCCATAGGAACCAGAGGAAACTCCATCCCTTGTCAAAGTTTCAACTAGACTTGACAGAGTACACCTATCAGGAATATGCATGGGAAAATGATAAGTCAATACATTTAAACTGGACCAGTTAACATCTCTCAAAAAAATCATACTATAGAAAATGCTGGTTTAATACATTCAGTTCACAAATGGGCCAGTTTTGTTCTTGGTAAGATAACTTGGCAGGAGCCAACTGCCTTATTTATGCACTTGAAGGTTTTCCTGTGTTAGATAAGAATTAAGAAAATATCTTTTTTTAGCTCATTGAAGAAAAAAAAATTAATAGTGACTGCTCCGCTTCCTCCAAAGACTAGAAGTCATTGTAAAACAGGCCTATGATGAACCTCTTGGTGTAAATCTACCCACACTTGCCCAGGCCACCAACTCCTACTAGTATGTGGTGAAATTTTAAGTAACTACAGCTTGAAGGGAACATCTGTTCTGAGAGACTTCAGGGTAAAGGGACCAGCAGGTACTGAGACTGCATTTTAACAGATTATTTCCTGAGTTCCTATGCCACCTACTTCTAAACAGCAAGGTCCACGGCACGCTTTAAAACCCTAAGATATGATTTACACACAGGCAAACAGCTTGGTGCACCATAGGCCACCTTTTTTCAGAACTGCTGAAAGTCATTGGTTATTTTCCTTACCTCTACTTTTCTCCATGCCTTGCTCCTTTTTACTGGTTCCTGACTCCAACATCACTATTTGAATACATCATGAAACCACACACTGAGCATGAGACTATTTCTAGAGGATTGCTTGTGATACCGGTTGAGAAAGGGTACGGCAACAACAGGATGGTGACCACATGCCTGGAAGAAGGCATAGAGAGGGAAAAAAAAAGGCAGGTAAAGGTACAGAAAGTAAATTTCGACATATTGTCCTGATGAATGCAGTAGAAACACCTTAAAGAGGAGTAAGGCATTGGAAGTGCTGATACAGGGAGCCAGCGCAAGCAAGTGGACAAAGACCAGTCAATGGAGATAGATCTAGCCTGGCAAAGAGAAGGAAAAGGGAAGGACAGACTTAGATAATGGTCGTACTAAGGGCTTTATCATCTGCACAGAGGCTGAAGTTCATGGTTTCATGCTGTAGAACAGCACTGAGGCATTGAACCTTGGGGTTTGGGAGGGAAAATGGGGTTGCCATTTCAGGCATCCAAACCAGAGTGCAGGAATGCAACAAGAGGGCCTGTGCTACTACATCTTGATGAATCACTGCCCACCAGCTGTACACACCAACATAAAGCAACTTCACCTTTCATATCTGCCAGCCAAAATGTGTGAACCAACCCTAAGATGAAGGTGGATCCCTTCCAAGGCACTGTGAGAGGAGTTTCAGCAAATGCATGTGGATTGTTACCTAGACAGGCTTAAAACAAACCTGAGGTGCATATTATGGGACAGATGGCAAAGTCACAGTATTCACATTGCTTTTATTCAGATAGCCATATAAATTACCATAGTTTTGGCCACTGATAGTCTGCAGTCAGTGGTTTCCCCATATATTTCATGGACTTCCTTATAAGACACACTGAAAAATTGTTATTTTTCCTTTCTTGGATCTTGTATTAAAAAGAAGTAAGAATTTTATTAAACTGCCCTGGGAAAAGAGAGAGGGCTGAATTTCATACCAATAGCTACAGGTTTTTTTTTAATCCAAGCCCAGATGACAAGGCACCCTTCCTGTATTATAAAACACTCCGTGTAAATAAATCACAAGGCTCTCAGGTGGAGGAGGAGTTAGGGACTGCTAACCTTTCCCTTTAGGGTCTGTGCACTGAGTAGTTTAGGAACCTCCCTTTTTTTCTGTGCTGCAGGCAGATGTTTGAGTTCAGCTAAGCCATTCCAGCAGATATTTCCCAACATTCATGAGCCTTATGGATACCCTCCATCCCAAGCAAGCAGTCATTGGCATTGCTGGTGTATGGTGAGATCACTCACCCACTCTGTTAGCAAGGAACTAGCAAAAGTGTAGGGGACAAAGCCAAGAAAGCAGCAAAGTGTCACTAGGCCTTTTTTTAACATTTTCATTCAGTTCATTATGTAAAGATCATCATTGCATTGTTCCTCAGTTTAGGGAAGCACCAAAGCTGCAGGATGTCCAGTAGTAATCTTTCTCATGGCTAAATAAAACTTTGTGTTCACATGGCACTTTCTGGTGTGAAAAAGGCTCTATATTTCTTCTGTCTATCTAAGGAGTTTGATCCTTACATATTCAAAAAGCAGTGGGTTCCAGTTCAAACTGGGCTGCTGATAAAAAAGTAAATGTGGCCAAATGCAATAGAGGCCACGTAAACATTGCACACACAAGCACACTCACAGATATGTGGGAAATGTACATGTAAGTAGTGTATCTGAGGCATATGTATGCTTAAGTAGTGGCTCTGTGTGCCCTGAATACTGTACACTTGAATGAACTTTCCCTCAGAGCAAAGGTGTAGTTTTCCATCTTGCACTCATAATTTTTTCCCCATAAAAATTTTAATGATTTAAGTCCCACAAGCCCAAGAGCTCCAGATGCATATTTTAGTTGTTTGTCATAAGAACTATCCAAGATAAAAAATGACCACCCTTTTAGCCAGAATGAGTTTGCACAATGATTAATGTTAAAGTGAAGTAGAAGAGTTTTTCACTGTAATGAAATAAGTTCTAGTAAAAGTGTCATTTGTGAAACTTTAAAGCCAGCAGTGGAAAAATAAGATTTTTTTTTGTCATCTGAAATTCTTTAAAAGGAAATAGGTCTCTAGAAGGTTAACTCTTGTTCCCATCAAAGGCAGCAATAACCTTCCAATTGATTTCAGTGGTGCTTAAATTTTAGACAGAGATACATCTTTTAGTTCTTTGGAGTCTTGAATTATCACCATCCTACTCTTTTGGGAAGAACTGTGTACCACCATATTAAGCACACTCTCCTGCAAGGGTGAACAAATAAAAGTCACAGAAGTTTTTCCTAAGCCATCCTTATAGATGAGTGAAACAAAGCACTGATTTTCCAGAGAGCTGCACAACTCACTGCTCACCTGCCTGGAACTGCTGCTGAATCAAGGCAAGGCATGGACCCACCTGTCTGGCTTCCTCTTTCTTCTACTGGGTGCATCCATCCACTTTGTTGGGGCCTGGATTTGCATGCAACCCAAAGAGAAACCCAACAGAATTCCATGGATGGATGGAAATGGATGCATGTTTCAATGCAAACTGGATTTGCACTGATTTCAGGAGGCAAAATTCACTGGCATCTCCTGAGGAACAGGATTTGGGTGCATGTCTTAGGACCTTTTCTTCCAAACATACCTATCTCTACCTCTTGGTGAAAAGTGCTTGCAGAGCCACATGCCAGAGGGAGCAGACTGCTTCAAGTCAGATGTGCTTAATGGAACATCCACTTCTCATCTCTATATAAGACAGTGTCATCTATTTCCCAATTCTTTTTCAAACTGTTTATTTTTCCCTCTGGGTTAATGATTTTCCCATAAGCAATACTCTTTGTTTCTGGAATTACTTGGGTGATGCCCACTCAATTGCCCTCTGCCCTTTTCACCTTGGGGTGGACTCAGATATGGAGAGTGATTTACCTGAAAGGGAAAGTTCCTGCAGTCTTCAGCTGAATATTTACTTATGCCTTTTTTGGTGTGCCTCGTCCTCAGTCCTCGGAGACATCAATATCAATTCCCAGTGACTCTGCAGACACTCCCCTCCTCAAGGAGGGTTACTCAATACTCTTTTGGACACATTTTCTGCTACTTAACTTGACTGCAAATATTTTTGTATTTGTGTTACTAAGGTCAACAGAGACCTTGTCGACAATTTCCTTCTGTTCTTAGAAATGTATGTGCAAGTGTGGTTAGGATGCAGACATTTCAAGCTGGGTTCAGAGTCGACTGCAAGAGCAGGCTGAGGAGCCTTGTGGCACTCCAAGAGGTGTTCCCTGCCTCTGTGAGAATTCCTGTGTGCTGCCAATTTGAAGAGTGCTGTTCAGGGTGGCAGCTGGCCGAGGCAATCCCAACCCTCCAATTTGGGAACTTGTGTAAAAGCACCTCAGGTTAGAAGGTTTTTGTGTTTGTCTTGAAGATGACTGATCAGATTGAAGCCAAGCTGTTTTGAACAAGCCTTGAACATGCCCACAGGGATGGGAGGTATTTGGGAGGGACATGCTAAGCCTTCTTGGTACATGTTCAGGTTGCTGATAACATTTGAAAAGTGTGACAAAACCCTCATTGCACAGCATGTACTTTGACACAGCACCAAGTCCTTGGTGGAAATGTTGTCTTCCCCTAAAGGTGATTGGGCTCCTATGTACATATAATGAGATTTCTTCAAAAGCTACCCAGTGATGCTTTGCCCAGTGTGCTTAACTGGTCCATGGAGCTTGTTATTTAAAAGTCCCACTGGCTACAGCTGTAGTACTAAATGCAAGACTAGTGACTGCTGCCTGGCATGAAGCCAGAGGCATGTTATGATTCATACCCAACTGGCTGAACTCTTTTACCCCTAAAAACAGGGTGGCCACACCCAGCCTACCTTTTGGGAATGGTCCCAAGAATGTGCTGTTCTCTACACTCTGCTAACAGGTATCGATTTTCTGCTGGCTGATGCTAATCCATGCCAAGGGGACATGAAACAACATAGACAAGCATGGAGCAGTGTCAGAAGTGGTGTCGTGGCCCTGTTTAATTTAGAGGTCTAGACACAGCCATTAATACCAAGAGTTTAGCAGGACTCTTGAAAGGGACAATGCATTTATATGGCCAGTGAGAATAGCCAAAGGAATGGGAAAAATATTTCAAAAGCCAAAAAAAAAAAAAACAAACCAACAAAAATCAGATTTTTGGAACTGAAGTTCTTCTGGGATCATATTACACAGAGTTTCTGGTATCCTCCCTAGCAGCATCTGCAGGGTTTTGGGAAGAGGATGCTGGACATAATAGCCCTCTGTCCACTCTGCTGTGTCCATCCTGGTGCTAACTGCCACACACTGTTACATTTGTGGTAAAATCTATGGGGAAAATGTGAAAATACCTCTCATGCCCTCTGATTTCCTTGGCTCACTCTCTGATATGAGCAGGGAAAAGTCTGGAGCTGGAAGTTGACAGCTGGCTTCTGCCCAGGGCTCCATTGAGATTAGGGGCCCTGAGTGCACTGGCCCTGCTGAGTGAAGCTGTTCTGCCCCACTCCTGGGATGGCACATTGAAACAAAATGTGCATTTAGTTTGTAAGGCAGTTTTGCTGCCTAATATCTTTATACTTGTGGGAAGTACACAAAGTACACAAGTACATCTTAGCTGTGTCTGTCATGATTTTTGCAGTCAGTTCTGCAACTGATCCCCCACTTAAGTTTTTCTCTTGTTTTCTTATTTAAACCTATCTAAACAAAGATGTTTCATCTCCCCCATGCACACATACCACAGCTTGCCTCCTGTATCCCTTCTCTTACCTCCAGGTTTCAACTTGATATCTTCTTCCAAACATGGCTGTGGTGTGATGAGCTGGGGAGTTTTGACTTCCAGCTGAGGTTCCTTTTGGGAAGGTCCATGAGAAGCAGTAACTGTAGAAGAGGAGGCTGAAGCTGCTGTGCAGAAATGACACCAGGGGCAAACCCAGTCACTCATTCTTATAGCAGCAAGCCCACATGATTTCCCTGGCTGGAAATACCAATAGATTCTGGGGAGTTCAGAATAGATACAAACATCATCTGCACCCTCTTTCCTGAGGGCAGAATCTGGGACACAAATAAAGCCATTATAGGAAAAAAATAAAGTGATATCTGAGTGAACAACCAGTGTTGGCAACTGAGCTGTAGTGCCAGTAGTTCTGTAGCAAGATCCCAAGGGAATTGCATGCACAGATCAGTTGGCATGGCCATGGTACAGGCACAATGCTTCTTAGTGTGGGAGTGAAGACATGGATTGTGTAGTCCCCATGAGAGACCCTGAGCCAAAATGACTCATGTCACACCATTTCCTCCAGGTGAGTGGCACTGTCTCTGATGGGTGATAGCTGGTCTGCAGATATTTCATGTGAAGTGTCCTGTCACAAAGGGGACAGACAAGGGTGATACAGAGACTCCATCATCAGGAGGCATGAAAAGATACTTTATTGTTAGAAATCTACAGTTCTTATAGAAACAATGGTGGATCTAAGACCTAATTGGCCCTTAGAATCTTCTCTCACCTATTGGTCAAGAAGGGACAACTCCTTCCTGTAAACATTGACAAACAGAGGTTGCCTGCCAGGTGCAGAGATTGAGATAAGAATTGTTTTAATTCTTTCTCTGAGCTTTCTCACAGCTTCTCACAGCTTCCCAGGAAAATCCGGGGACACCTATGTCTCCCTCTGTTCAGAGGATATGTGATTACCACAGTGTCCATTTACATTGAAGAAATATTATCCTGGATAATATATCTGTATGCCCCTTTCATTACAAAGGCAGGTTTCAGGTATGAGGTGAAATGTAAAGCCACATCCTGTATCTCATCTTGACTACAAATTCCCACCCAAAAAGGGTTTGGAAATACAGAATCAGACCCAGGCAAAATCTAAAAGCAGTTTGTCCCTGCTCTTTCTCGTGGGTGATATTCCATCCATTACTGAGGCTTAGCACAAAGCGTAGCCAGCACTTAAACCCTCAGCAGGATGTTAAGTGGTGTCTAGGCTTTGTGCTGGGTCTCTGCACTAGCATGAATTTTTACCAGTGAGGAGAAGGATTGCTTTGTCCATACTGAAAAGTACACAGCCAGCCTTCTCTGTAGTATGCCATTTAATTTAGTTTTGATTTAATCCTTTGCATAGAGGGGATGCTGATTGCCCCAAAAGAATAAAAGCTGCCACTCTGAGGCATGTGCCTTTGGCTGGCCATGTGATCCAAACAGTTGCATTAAATCAAATCAAAGCACTTCAAGGGCCAAATATAGTGCAGTTTTTCTTACTTGGATGTAAAGTTTTACTTATTTGTTTAATATTTTAAGACAAATTAGAAGCAGTATTCTAAATGCTGAGCATTAAGGACACTAGCCTCATACATGCAAGTACTCCCACACTTCTTACTTTATATGATTTTCCACTAGCAGCTGCTTTTTGGATGCTGGGACATCAGATATGGCCATGTTTTCTTTGCATCACAGGTTTCTAGTGAACAACTCAAGGATTTCAGCTATAAAATAGCTATCAAGTAAAGAGAGGAGCTGAAAAGCTCTGAAAAAGCAAAATATAAAAACAAAGTTTTGGTTCAGTGGCTTGGTAAATATTCCAGGAACTACTCTTCTTTCTGTGGTATTAGGGAGGAAATCCTCCCTCCTTTTCCTTGTCTCCTTGTGGAGGCTGATGTATCTGGTCCTCATTAGGGGGTGGTTATAGCAGTGGGATCAAACGAGCTCAGACTGTAGTTGTGAGGCACTGCAGTCTCCTGGGTCAGGCAGGGGGCTGTGGCTCAGACATCCTGGCCTGCATTCCTGGGTTTGACTCACACTCAGGCTATGGAAAGGTACCCAGAGTCCTTTGAACCTGTCTATCAGGTACACACAGCACACTCCAGCTGTGTGCAGAGCCTGGGAGATGTATGAGCTTCTCTTGAGTTCCTCTGAACTATTTAGCTTATATAGACTTACCTTGGCAACTCAGCTGTTGGTCTGTCTCTATCTCCTCACAAGTAGGATTGTCACATGGCTACAGGATGGGAAGAGTCAGCCCATCCCTCACACAGCAGTGTTGTCCTAGCACATCTCAGCAAACTCCAGAAATTTATATCCTACATCTAAGGGTGCAGCTCCACTAAGAAATTAAAGAAGCCAGGGAATGCTGCAGGGTGCAGGATTTTAAGTCCAGCTGTACTGTCAGAAGGGCCCTTGACACTGGTGTAGTGGAGGGCACTGGCCATGTTCAGACAGTGCCCTGTCACCACCTGGGGACCTGCCATGACCCAACACAGACACCTTGGTGAGGAGAGCAGGAAGATTTACTTCCTGCAGTTGTATTGGGCAGTTTGGGCTCAGACCCAGAGCTTGGACACATTTAACTTCCTAATACAGACCAAGTCTAGGGCCTGGAAAGATACAGACTCTTCCAGAGTTTGAGTCAGCCCAGCCAGGATCTGAATCACTCCTGAAGGTGTCTGTCTGTCTGTCTGTCTGTCTGTCTGTCTGTCTCTCTGCAGTGGAAGACTTGGGTGTTATCTTCTTCAGTAGCGGTCTCAGCTGTAGGTGTACAGCCAGGGCAGAGGAATGTGGCCAAGCCAAAATGTGTTGGATTAGACCTGAGTAGTGTATTTTCCTTTGTACTTTGCCAGATGATAAATTAATTAATTGATTGATATTGGTTTTATTACCCACATCCTGGTATCACTAATAAATAATGGCCATAATTAAAACATTCAGAGCTTTGAAAGCTGAAATGTTGGTTTTGGAATGGATGGTATTGGAATACCAGAATTTGGTATCTGTATCCACCCAGCATCACAAACTCCTTTATAAATTGTAATTCATTCCAATAAAATTCTAAGATGACTCTGAGTAGTGGTGTGTGTCCCTGCTCCATGAATGTGCAGACTGAGGTACAGAGAGGTGAAAGCATGGTTTGTCCTTTCTTTCCCCCATACATCTATTCATAGATGAAGCTGGAAGTGCAGCCCCTGGGACTCGGTTCCTACTCTTCCAAACCTGCCAGCCAAGGAAGTGTCTTGCTTTGTTTTAATGAAGCTCTGTTTGCCATTTCATTTTACAGACTGTTAGCCCAGAAGAATGGGAAGTGGATACCCTGATGGACAACAGGAAGCCTTTGTAATTTGTCAAACTACAATTAATAGCTGGCAAGCTCAAGATCAGCTCTCTGTCAGTAAATACCATTTGGGCCAGAGTCACTTAGAGATTTCTGTCCTTGTGCCTCCAAGTTGACAAGGTCAGCTGCAGCTCAGGCTGGAATCTGAATGCCCAAGTGCAGAAGCAATCCTGATCCTGGAGAGCCCTCTTAGAAACGATATTCCAGGCCTCCAAGATCATGAGTCTTTTACATCTGGTCAGAATAAAAGCAGAGAGATAGTAAGAAAAGGCCAAGGTCTGATTTGTGTTTTTTAATGGAGTTTTGTCCTCAAGCTCTTCTCTGAGGTGAATTTTCTTGCCAGACATTATCAGCTTCAGTGGTTTGGCTCAGATTTTTGCTCTAGATTCTTTTGTCCTGTTGACTTTTGGATCAACTCTGCACTGGCTCTGTTTTGAAGATTGCTTTACCCATATTAATGTTTAACTTACACAAGTATTAAATCATAAGTTTAGCATGGAAATGTTTTAGTCTCTGGGCAGTTCCTTTCCTTGCTGATTTCACACTGTACATAAGTACAGCTTCACTTGGCAGGATTTCTTCTGTTTGGTGCTGGTCTCATGACACTCCGTTATTACTGTGGCCTTAATTCAGAGGAAAACAATAAAAAAAAACCCTCACTATGATGTTGTAGGCATTATTGTGGGTTCCTGTGAGTCAGAATGGCCCAAAGTAGGGGCCTTGGGTGAAGCCTGAAACTAATTTATTTCACATTATATCCATGAGTGTCCACAGTTAGGGCTGGGAACTTGGTGGTGAATCTGGAGGCTGTATGAGGAAGAAAAATGTCTCTTACTGTTGTCATATACCATTACAGCTCATCATGGCAGTCATGGTTCAATTACTAGATACAGCTAACAATGGAAACAGGAGAGAAAAAGAGATAGAAAATGCATCAGGACAGCTATCCTCATAAAGACTGTCTAAACTTTCCATGGTGACACTATTTTGGGCAGACTTTCCAGGGAACACACAGACAACAGTTGTTGTGGCTCCCACTGCCCTGAGTTGCCTGCAAGATCTCACAGAACCACAGATTATGCTGAGTTGGAAGGGACCCACAAGAATCATCGAGTCCAACTCTTAACCCTGCACAGAACATCCCCAAGAGTCACACCATGGGCCTGAGAGCATTGTCCAAACACTTCTTGAACTCTGTCAGGCTTGGGGCTGCAAACACTTCCCTGTGGAGCCTGTTCCAGTGCCCAAACACCCTCTGGGTGAAGAACCTTTTCCTAATATCCAACATAAACCTGCCCTGACACAGCTTCAGGCCATTCCCTTGGGTTCTGTCACTGTCACCAGAGAGAGATCAGTGCCTGCCCCTCCTCTTCCCCTCACGAGGAAATTGCAGGCTGCAATGAGGTCTCTCCTCAGTCTCTTCTTCTCCAGGCTGAACAGACCAAGTGCCCTCAGCTGCTTCTCCTGTGGCTTCTCCTCAAGGCTCTTCACCATCTTTGTGGTCCTTTTTTGGACACTCTCTAATGGCTTAATGACTTTCTCAAATTGTGCTACCCGAAACTTGCACAGGACTTGAGGTGCACAGGACTTGAGGTGAGGCTACACCAGTGTAGAGCAGAGTGAGACAATCACCTCCCTCAATCTCAAAGAAAATCTTCCAAAGGCTTAATATCCTGAACAGCATAGGCCTACAGCTTTTGGGATGTTACTTTGTTCCTGTTTCTGTCAGTACCAGCCTTTGTAGAAGATTAATATATAGCAGAGTCAAAAAACATCTTGTCGATGTTTGAGAGTCATGGCAGAACAGTGAAAATAAGAGCTAAGACCTCTCCAAATGGCCTCAGTTCTCATTTCATCTATGTTTGCTTGGCTGGTTGTTTTTTTGTGGGATAGGTTTTTAGAAAAATATTCACTCATTTCATCCCTATGTCCAGCACACTCATCAACCAATGACTGTCTTTGCTCCTGCAGGTGAGGGTGTCATCAACTCACATTGCTTCAACTCCCTCTCCTCCTGTCTCCAAATGTCTCCACTAGGACACATTTTGAAGGAAATGCTGTTGGGCTCAGTGACAGAAAGGTGAAGCAGCCTAGGAGTGAAAAGAGGAGCTCCACACATTAATCTCAGGTTACCATCTTGCTTTTCTATCTCCTTCTAAGGCCCCAGCAGACAGCTCTGCCTTTGCAGAAAGCCATCCTCCCTAGCACGTGAGTGAGCTCTACAGACCCTTCTACACTCTCTGTACAGCACATCCCACCTGCCCATTCACATCCATGGCAGTCTAATGTGCACATAAAGCACATCAAAGCACAGACAACTCAGGCTGCTGACCACCTCCTGAGGCACAAACACAGTGCAAATGCCTAATGCCTACCTTGTTCAGATGAGCTGGGGGACAATCCAAGGGCCCAGAGCTGTGGTTCCCCTCTTGGCATTCTCCAGAGGAGTGAGCAAGCTGCTCGTGGCCTGATGGTGCCAGAGTTCTGGGTTCACCAAGTCCCCTGCCTCGTGTTTTAGGTTCTGGGTGGATATGCTTGTGGTTTCCAAAAAGCTTACAATTTATTGTGTGACATTCTCACAGCATTCTATAAGTGTAATACTGAAAGCATGCTCTGCTTAGCACTGGAATACTCCCAGCTAGGTTGGTGCTGGGCAGAGCAGATGCTCAGACAGTGCTGGTGTTGCTGCTAAGGTCAGAGAGTGATGGATTATTGTCCTACTGCTGCTGGCAAAGCATTGTGGATAAGCACAGCGTACTTAGACTGGAATTTGTCTAAGGCTCAGAACTGAACAGCTTTGTCTTACAAAAATATTTCAGGGTCTTCAGGGAGCATGGGTGGTTTGGTCTTCAGATTTATGTCCCCTGTTCTCCTGGCAGTACGTGGGCCATCATACACAGCAGGATGTTTGCCTGCTGCTTAGTGCAATAAAAGTCACTGCCTGTGATGGCTGGGAGGATCTTTTGGAGCCTGTCTGCTCCTTCCTGACTTCTCCTGCTGCTGCTCACCAGAGAGATCCCAGCCAAAGGGTAACTCTGGCATCTCTGCCCTGTTTCATAAAACAGATACCAACAGTATGAGTAAGGCAGGATCCCATGTGACTGTGTAACCACTGCTTTCCATGGGAAGATATTTCTCACATTAGAAAGCCCAGTGAGTGGGAGGGGAGAAATCTATAGCAGTGGTTTGGCTTGTGACTCTGGAAAAGATATGTGATGCAAGCTAAACTACTGGCCCCTCTCACCTTCCCTTGGCATGGGAAAAGTTTTCTTTCTAACTCTGAACTACCAATGACAGTGCAAATGGTTATCTACTAGAAGGTGTTGTAGTTCTGAGTTTCTCGCTGTGTTTTGCATTTTATTAGATGCAAAAACTCAAAAACTTTGGCTTTGTTGTTGTGGCTATAAATAAAAAAGCTGATCAGAATCATTCCTCCAACAGGGTTGCCCAGAAAATGAGTAGGAAGTTCACTCAGTGAAGTGAAAGGGGTGGTAAGTGTAGCTGTGTACACTGTTCCTCACTCCAAACAGCTCATTGAGACAGCTTGCCAACCTCTCTCATCAATGTTAATGTATTCCATTTTCCTCTCCATGACATGTGAAGTTCAAATTTATCCGAGCAGCAAGCAGAGACAGAATGTCTATTGACTGATTTTGGCTGGAAGTACATTTTCTGATTTCCAACCAAATTTTTCATGGAAGTTCAGATTATTTTATGAAACAACCATGTCTTCCTGCTTTTATGAGAATACAGCTGGATTCTGCAGAACAGGTGTGAGCTCCTGTCCCTCATGTTTTAGTCTGCATTAAAATAAGGGATTAATTAAAAGTGATTAGATCTATCTGAAACCTCAAGTTTCCATTCCACATGAAATGCCAACATTTTAAGGTCAGTTCTATTATGGTGAGAACAAAGAATACTATTATGACTTTAGCTTTGGGGAGTATTAATATAATGTCATATAGAACAAAATATGTTTGGAGACAACAAGTTGTTGTGAGATAAAAAAAAATCAGTCAAAGAAGTCAATCCAAAATACCATCAAAGTCAGTACTGTTACAGAGGAAGTTTTGAATATAGATGAATCAGGAAAAAATCATGTCCGAATATTTTCAGGCAGTCGTAGATGCTTTAATTATAGCTGCATTATCAGTAGGTAGATTAAATAAATGTACAGCTCTTCTCCTGGAGAAATCCAGGCAAAATGTTTTTTCATTTGCTCCTATTCAGTGTCAGCAGTCTAGTGAGAGACACAGCTAATATAAATATACATAGACACGCAGACACATATACATATATATACACATACATACATATATGTGTATATATGTATATATATATATATATGCTTGGTACAATCCAGCAGATGGGTGGATAGGAACTTTCCACAGTGACACATTTCCAGGGACAGTGCAAAATGACTTTCAATAAGGAAGTCTGCTTTGAGGAGACCTCAGCACTGATACCTGTGACAGAGGAATAAGCTGTCCTTTTGCAGTGAGAATTTACTTACCTGGGGGGTGCTGTGGAGGCGGCTGCTCTCCTCATTAGCACTGTCCACTGCTCCTCCTCAGCCCTGGATGACACAAGCTGTGTATCTGTGTCTCCTCTTGCTGTTAGCCAAGTATTTATGTCCTGCCTTATGTTGCAGCACGTCCACAGAGACACACACATAGGGCATGGGACTAGCTGAGTCGCCAGGTTTTGGATCACCTGTTTGCACCAGAGGGATATTTTCAGGCTGCCTGACCCAGAAAAGATAATGTGTCCCCGAGCCATGGGGCACGAGCAATGCTGACATTTTAGAATGGTTGGCACAAATCCCTGCCTGACCACTGGCTTCTTGTCCTTGAGACATTCAAGTTCACATGAGATTTTGATTTGATTCCTGTATCCCAGTACCTCTTCTTTGCCTCCCAAGGTTCCAGCTGCTCACTGCATTGCACTGAACCCCTACACACTGTCAAATTGCACCTCTCAGCTGCAGGTAACTTGGTCCAAATTCCCTTATGGCCCTGTTGTGCATTCTTCCTATTTTGTACAGCTTCTTTTCTCCATACAAAGATCTGGATCCTACAGTGGGAAGATCAGAGATGGAAAAAATAAATTATCAGCACAGTTACCCATACATAGCTTGCTTCATAATTTTCTTATTGCCATTGCCTTTCTTCTGCTGGCAGACAGGAGCAGTGTCCAGTTCCACAACTCCACAGAGTATTTGAAATTGTTCGTGTTCAGCTTCTCAGAGAAATCTCTCATGGAAAAATTGTCTTCTGACCACAGAGTAATCACTAAGTGAAAAATGCTTTGCCAATCTGCAGTCATTCCCAGTTCAGCACCAAAGGAGCTCTTCCTTGGAAATCACTGGAAAACATAAATGCAGAATTAAGGTGGCACCTATCTTCCATTCCAGTCTCCTAGCTTCCAGAAGGCTATTTGTGACAGGGTCTAGCAGGCTTGGCATCCAAATCATGAGGAGGCTGTAGGAGCTATCCAGAGCAGTTAACTGTGAAACTATGCACTTCCTATCCACTGCACTGAAACCACAATCTAATAAAACAATTAACTGCTTTTATCCTTGAATGTAAGTTTTCATCTGCTGTAAATTAATATAATTGAACAGGCAAAGTGGTTGGTTAGAGTAGTTTCTGAAATGCTTTAAGAAAAACGTTGAATATGAGCTTTCAAAGTTTTACAAGGCATGTCTCTATGCTATGGCTCTGATTGCAGTGTTCCCTCAAATAATGTTTTGCAAAGCTGCTTTCAACATGAGTTGTTTTTCCAGGTTACTATTTGCTGTGACAACAGAAAATGCTACTGCCTGCAGCTGGGCATGGGAATGATTGCAGGACTCTGGGCAGCAGGGGCAAAGCTCCCTCTTCTGATGGCACCAGAGCTGAGGCCAGAAGGCCCAAGGAGACACGAAGGAAGGACTGGGAGAGAAAAATGCCACCAGGCATTTCAAGAAAAGTCAAGTAAGGGTAAAGCAACTTGGAGATGTCAGTACAGGTGTAACTTCAGCTGTTTATCCCACAGCTCTCTCTCAGTACCTTCTATCCCAGTCCCTCCCTCCATGAGATCCACAGCTTTAAATTCTTGTTGTGACTGCACCCTAACAGACTTCTGGGCTTCTAATATTTTGAAGTACTAAAATGTCTACTTCTAGATCAGAAAGCCTGTCCTACTTCTGCTCTTAGCATTTATTGCTGTTTCTTAGGTTGCCCTGTTTTCCTCTGGAAACCCAATGCTTGCAAGAAACAACTGAATGTGAGATTACAAAATGAGAACTAAATCCTGATCAGTATTCCCAGACACAAGTGATTTTTCAACAGAGGATGTCAGAATGTCTTCTTGACAGTGTCTTCATAATTCCAGTTTTATCATTAATTCTGACAAGAGACCAAGAGGGAAAGATGTTTCCTAGCAGAATGCAGTGGGGATAAACTGTGACAAGAGAAAATGGGCAATGTAGGCTGGGCTCCTGAAGAGGGATCTGTGACGCTAAGGAATAATCCTCCAAGGAAAATGCAACAAGGGGAATTGTAGAGAAATTTACTTTGTAAAGGACCTCTGGAGATACCTAGTCATCCTGCACAATAGAGCTCTCCTTGACAATGAGCACAGCCTTCTTCCATCTTCTTTGTACTTCCTGAAGAGTGAGATGCATGTCACAGCTCCACCTGGGAACATCTCTGCACTCTAGCCATGCAAACATCCCAGCACACCTCTGTAGCTGCAGTGATGGCAGAGTTCCACAGCTGCACAGTCCTCCAGTTCCTCCTGTTTGTTTCCCAGGTGGTGCATTAGTGTTCAGGAACTCCCCAGGATGTCCTCTGCTTCTGGGGAACATAAGGGCCTCCCCAGTGCCCTGCTTCCTCTGTGATTGCATCTCCATCCACAGATGAACCCACTTTAAAGTCTTCCTCAGTGGGTTAGAAAAGAGCCAGAGGAACTTTTTCATAGAGCCAGACGATGGCACATGGAGCTTTCTCCTTTTGTCAGGCATTCCAATCAGGTCCAAGGCAGCAGAAGCCAGAGTTACTGCCAGCTGGCAGTTTGGAGACACAGGCTTGTAATATTAATTAATCTTCCAACAGCACCACTTTTAAACATATTTATCAATCATCTCAGCAGAAAGGCCAGAAACTGAGTGAGTGAGGAAGGCCTGGGGGTCCCCTTGCCGCAGCACAGGACACTAAAGGAGCAGAGTGCTGGTGCACTAGGGGTACACCACTGATCTCCAGGGAAACCACAGAGCTTGCTTCCTAAACTCAGAGTCTCTCTTCAATTCCCACACCTCATGATCTCTGTCAATCCATGACATTAATTAACCACCATACGGAAACAAACAGATCCTCAGACAAATTTCCAAGAGAGAAACAGTTTAACCTCAAAAGCTGTTGTTTTCCAGCTCCATACTTCTTTTGCTTTCTGTTACTCAAACACTTCCAAGAAATAAGTAAATCAGTTCCAAAAATTTATTGTTATCTTCTCAAGCACATTAGAGACAAAAGTTCTTTCCTTCACTGAATTACACAGGGGTTGTACTACAGAACTGACAGTCTCCTGAAACTGCTATGAGGAATATGGAAAGTGGAAGAATATGAAATTCAAAAGCAAGTTAAGTTCTAATGTTAGGAATGTAGCTGAGAAGCCCAATTACCTACTGAAAGGAAGTTCTGGGATGCTGACTCTATTTTAGGTTGTGCCAGTTACAGAGTATGCAAAATTAGACAGATAGACTAATTAGACTATCTAGACTATAGATATTTTTTCCTATCATGATTGCAAATAGGGTAAGAAAACATCTTTTTTCTTTAAGTTCTATAATGTATAGCACAGTGCAGTTCCAAACAGAGTTAAGACTTGTGGATTCCAGAGGAATACAAATAATATATGAACCAACATAATACAATATTGTTCCTAATCAGACAGAGCTCCCATTTATTTATTCCAGTGAGAACATTGCCCGCAGGATCAGGTTGACATGTCCTAACCAGGGCTCAGTCAGCTGTCAGCTTTCCCCGGCGAGTGGAGTACAGGGGATTCGACTTCACCTCACCCTCCTTCTGCCACTCCTCTGCCCTCACAGCAGAAGCACCATATTCACATTCAGAACAGCACACTGGTTTCATTCTGGCCAGGCCTGGCATGTCCCGTCTTTGTCAGCGCCTGCTCTGCCTCAGTGCCGTCTTTTATTGTCAGCCTAATAAGTGCATAAAGGCTGAGGGGATCCTGTGAGCAGGCTCGCAGCAATCAGCCTCCAGGAGCTTGTTTGCCTGGCCAGACAGGCTGGGTAAACAATTAGCTCCAGCTCCAACATTCAGGTCCTGCAGAAGAATTGGATGCTTGGCACTGGCCGCTCTCCATGACATTCAAAATTTGGCTTTTCTCCAGTCAAATATTTAAACATTCACAACCGTTTGTCCGGACCCAAAGCCTCGGTTAGGAATTTCTGCTCCATTCTAATTTTGTAACTGGAGATTTGGAGATTATTTACTGGGAACTTTGAAAAAAAAATGTACTTAGCTTTACAGCAAGGGTAAAAGAGAGTTTGTTTGAAAGTCATATAATGGAACAGGTCAGCACTACCAGCATATACTACTAACACTCTAAGCAGTGTACACTTGGGCAAAGTATAACTTGGAGTGTTGCTGTCACAGACCCTTCAGTGTTCATTGCTGGTAGCAAACAGCTGGCTTTTAGTGAAACATAATAGAGAATTTGTTATTTTAAAACTGCCTTTCCATTTATAATCATGCCTGTTGCAGTACAATGGTGAATTGTATCCTTATTCCTTCATGCTGGCAATGCAGGAAATATTTAAACAAGTGCTTGTGAGGTATTTATTTTCAAATACATTAATGATGTGTCTCCACATCAGTAAAGTTAGTGCACCCTGAGTTATGCATGCAGGTATTACCTTTTGTATCAGGACTTTATGCTTATTATAATCCATGCCTTTTCTAGTTTCAGATTGATAGAGTAAAAGATACACACTCTTATCTATCTCCTGCACATCACAAACTCTTATATTTTACCCTAATTAATTTTATCCAACCAATTTTTACCACATCTCTTCAACGCAAGTAAGGAATTTGAGTAATTCTCAAGGAAATTAACATTCTGAATGCCAGAAATCTGTCAAGCCAGCTTTGACATGGTAATAAATAAACAAAATATGCTTAACAACAACGAAAATTTGCAGGAAAATATTTTTGATTAGATGTTGGAAGAAAGCGAGAAACAAAGGTTGCTTGTTTTCCTGGCAGGTCGGACATGAGCCGGCAGTGTGCGCTTGCTGCCTGGAAAGCCAAACGTACCCTGGGCTGCACCAGGAGCAGCGCGGCCAGCAGGTCAAGGCAGTGATGCCACCCCTCTGCTTTGCCCTCATGGGACTCCACCTGCAGTGCTGCATCCAGCTCTGGGCTCCTCAGCACCAGAAAGACATGGGCCTGTTAGAGAGACACAGAAATTACTAGGGGGAAGGAACACCTCTCCTATGAGTAAAGGCTGACAGAAATGGGGTTGTTTAGCCTAGAGAAGAGAAGGCTCTGGGATGACCTTACTGTGACCTTCCAGTGCCTGAAAGGGGCCTGCAAGAAAGCTGAGGAGGGACTTTTTACAAGGGTGTGTAGTGACAGGACAAGGGCAATGGCTTTAAAAATGGAAGAGAGAAGGTTTAGATTAGATATAAGGAAGAGATTCTTTATTGTGAGGGCACAAGTCACTGGCACAGCTTGTCCAGAGAAATTGTGGATGGCCCATCCCTGGAAGTGTTGAAGGCCAGGTTGGATGTAGCAACCTGGTGTAGTGGAAGGTGTCCCTGCTCATGGCGGAGGGATTGGAACTAGATGATTTTAAAGAATCCTTCCAGCTCAAACTATTTTGTGATTCTATTATTGCTTTGTCTTTGAGAGCAGAATCAAGCCACTCTTGCACATAATCACTGAAATTGGTATTAATTGTTTTCTTCAGCCACCTACACACAAAATGCTTAGAAAAAACCCAGAGCATATAGGAAAGATCACTGTAGAAGTCTTAACCTGTGAGGCTGTACATGTTCTGTACAAGAAGTCACAACCTGTTCAAAGGCAGAGGATGGTCCTTGCTGAATATTCTGCAAGAGAGGTGGGAATTGGACTTAAAAGGGAAATCTAAGGCTCAGCTTCGTTATATGGGCTTCAAATCAAGAGAGAGGCATATAGACTTCTCTGGGATCAGACTGAGGCATTAAGCTGGTAGAAAAAGAGCAGAAAGTAGAGCAAAAGCACTCATTAGCACAAATTTAAAACACCATGAAAGGAATCAGCAAAGGAACCAGAAGACTTGCACGGAAGAAAATATCTAATTTACTTAAGTTAATACTCAGTCTGCAAAATAGGCAGAAAGAATTTTCCTGGCCACTAATAAACATCAATTTGACCCAACAGATATTACCAAATTTAGTGGCAGGATTTCTGTGACTAGACAGTTTAAAACACTCGCTATAACTCAAACAGCAAGGAGTGACCCCAAAACAGCAGAAACTGTACATCAATAAAGGGCATCAGCTCTTGCTGTCATTGGTGAGGGAAACCATTGAACTCAAATGTTTTTGAACTACAGGATAAGCACCTACTTAAAACATCCCTCTGCACTGTATAGAGACAGTGACTTTGGCTGAATGATCTATTCTGGATTTCTCACAGTAACAGTGGGACTATCTCAAATTACCCACAGCAGTTACCTAGATTGAAAATCAGCACAGAAAATATATGTTAGCCTTGCCGGGTAACAAAGGCATAGTTCCAAGAACTAAATACTGTTGTTCACAGCCATTTCTAAAATTAGAAATTTTAAAATCAGGAGTTCCCAGAAAACTTTCAAGATCTCTTGACCATTACTGTCAATTTTCAATTAGTCCTAAAACAGATGAAAAACTGTAGAAGTCTGGCAGAAAGTGAGGGTGATATAAGTAGTTAAATAAGATATGGAATGACCCAGAAAACTGTGGGCTTTTTTTACTTGATTTCAATCTCAGATCACATAATTAGATTGACAATACACTTCACAAATGATCAAAGTAATATAATTAAGATTTATGGAAACAGATTTTGTCAAAGTATAATTCAGCTTTTGATGCAAGTGCAGGTTTTAGAACAAGAGTATGTGTGTGCGTGTATATATATATATATATATATACTGATATATACAGTGTATATATAGGACGCCATAGTACACTAGGACTTTTAGGGCCTTTGACCTTAACATAACTTGCTAAACAGCTGAAATATAAATAGAAATAACTAGACAATGATGAACTAAAGGCTGTAATGTACACCTACACTGTGATAATTTTTAGCTCAAGACTGACTGTTCTGCAAAATATCTTTCTGGCTCAAACAAGATTAGCAGCCAGGGGCAGAGAACTCCATGGGTAATGCAGGAAGTCAGGCTGGATCTGAGTGCTTCATCCCAGCTGTAAAACCCTATTTGTGTGGGTAACTTGACTATTAAGTGAAACACCAAAGTGTTTTGCATCACCTAAGGTGCTGCTGGACAGGGTCTTTCCTCATTGCCCAGGTTGTACTACTCCAATCAGTAGTTATATGGGATCTTCCTGCTAACAGACTATGGTGAGGGCAGTTTAATGACCTTTATTTCTCCTGAGAGCAGCTAAACTGCCATTCCAGGTGTATCTGTGTGGATGTCTTTGTTGGGTGTGCTGCTCACTCCTCTTCTGTCCCAGTAAGTCTCCTGCCAAAGTGGCCATGCAATATTGCCATGGAGTTCTTCAGTATGCCTCTCAGACTTACTGTCTTAGGCTATTGATAAATTCAGGTAGATACCTGTACTATGCTTGTCTTATTTTGTATTTTCAATGAGAATTAGAAAGCAATATGAAATTCTAAATTATATTTACAGGTTTGATGCATGACTCAGCTCCTGGTGCAAACCTGGTCCCAAGTCTCAGGTTTGTAGTGTCTGTATCTTTATCTGATTTGTCTTGTGGGAGGCTGTATACATGTAATTAAAAACTAAATATTTCCACCTAAAACTCTCCCCTTGGTTCCAAAGGGGACCCAGGTTAAATGAAAGATCATAGGCTGGGTACATATATTTGACATTTTGGAGACAGAGAGGAAATATTAATGGACCACCAGTAAGTACCTGGTTCATTGTATGGAGCTGCACAGGGTTATTTTTATATATTCATCTTTGATCTTTGAAATGCACTCAAAGGCAAACTGTGTCACAAATAAGTTATAAGACTTGCTATAAGTATTTCCCATGGGATATGTCTCTGCAAGACATATCATCAAATGGTTTGCCTATCTTCCAGGCTTTGATCTGTAGATTGTAGTAATTAGTGCTGGGAAAGATCTCTTGGATTGCCTAAACTGCTACATGCTATTCAGCATAGTTTCCCCTTCCTGATGTTTTGCCTCACACAGTTTATATATCCAAGGGGCAGGGGGCAGAAATCCCCTGGGACACTATTTCACAACCAATTTGCACAGTCAGCGATTTTTCTGGTGAGGTTCAGCCCAAATACATCTTTTCTAATCTCATTGCATTAAACTCTTGTCATTATACTCCTTAGTGTCACATGAAATAATTCCTCCTTAGGGTCCTATATATCCTGCACTGCAAGTGCAGACTGTTAGATTCATCCTATCATAAACCATGCAAGTTTTCTTTATTCACCTTTAATGTACTTCTTTTCTTTCTTATTTGCCTCCAATCTGTCTGTCTCATGTGGAGCTAGGAAGCCAGACCTAAATACAGTCCTGCACCTGCAGTCACAGGTGAGAAGGATAAAATTGCAGTTAGTACCTTTCAAATGAAAGATGCCATCTGTCCCACAGGAAAGAAAAGGATCATAGGTTAGTGAAACAGTTTACCTCTTTGGGAGAAAAATCATCATTCTCCTTGTAGCTGGATACAACAGATTTGGAAAACAGCCCAAGTTTCTCTTTACAAGATGTGAACAAGAGCCACCCAAGAGCAATTCTCTGGTGAGGAGCATGTCCACCCCACACAAGCTGTCTAGGCTGCCTCTATTGATGCCCAGGAGAAAATCATTCCAGACTGTAATTCCATAATAACATCAGCATCTATCATGGGTGGGCTGGATTGCATTCTCTCCTCAGCTTAAAGACAGCCTTCCCTAGGCTATTGGCATAATCTTTAGATGGCTAAAACTAGCCAAGGCTGATCTTGCTTGCTTGTTCCCAAGCTAATCATAACTGACCTCTCCTGGTTCTACTATGATTGCTCTTAAGTTTTCACAACAGAAGCCCCTCATAGACAGCCCCATGTGCTGGCTTTGGTGGCTAAACTGCCGTCCTGTGTGCCTTGGGCCCTCATGTTCATTTCCCTTAAAAGCACTGATCCATGGGACATTATGTTGACTCACAGAAATTCTACCAGCAAATGCTTATTTGACCAAGAAATTGAGACAGAACCATTCAAAAAAATAGTCCCAGTCCCTGGTTAGTTCTCCTTTTTCTTTGCCTCCCTAAGATGGGGAGATAGACTGGATTTTGTTGTCCCCACAGGGCCTACATCCATTGCAGGATGATCTTCACAAGAACACACCTTGTTTAGACCATAGCTAAAACATGGTCTGAAATATGATGAGGTCCTTCAGAGTCACACTGCTAACTTCAAGGTGCCTTCATGCTGCTGCAAGATGACCAGGCACCAAAATTAGTATGAGCTTAAGCATCTCACTGGAAATGCCACCAAATCTGTCTGCACAATGGGATAGGAAAGGCTCTTCCCAGCTCTGAAGGTTGGGCTCTCACTCACTGTTTTGCCAGGAATATTGAATATGGGATTCTCTTAGAACAAGCTGGGCATGAGGTATTATCTTCAACAGAGCTGAAAAAATTGTCTACTAATATCCTCAATGACCATGTGATTATACAGTAGCTTCATGGTCACACACAGCACTTAGAAAATTTTCACCTCACTATTCTTAAATGAGCACTTAGTGGATTCAAAGCCACCAGACAGAGCAGTGGCACCATGGCAGAATCTGAACCCAGCAGACAGACACAGGCTGGCATGGAAACAAAAACAGTAGTAATGAATTCAATCCAATTTTGCACAACACTAAAGATCCCGTTTTTCAGAAAATTCCTGAAGTCCTCAGAGAGAGCAGTTGCAGTGGATGTTTTATTTTCAAGGTGTCATTTTGGAATTACTTCACTGTAGTGATATGCTGTTTATTCAAATGGTGAAGATGCAGAGTCTTAAAAGAATCTCAGTCTTGCTGGAGCAAATCCAGATGCCTGTTTTGTTTCAACAAGTTTTCACTATCATTAAATTAAAGAGGTACTGTTAGTTTAAATATCACTCATCAGAAATGTTTTCAGTAACATGAATAGTAGGAATTCTCAATAGTTAAGAGTGTATATTATATATATAGCTGTGAATTGTGAAACAAACTGAATTCAAAATATTAATTCTCTTTGTCTTCTTTCTATGCACCTCATAGTTTGAACAAAAACTATCTACATAATATGATGTACTTAAAGAATCCCATGTCATGTCTGACAGATATGGATAATCCCATTAAGCCTTTAAGTTGAAAATTCTGGTGGGGGGAAAACAGCTACAAAATCATTCCTAAACCTAGTGTATTTTCAGTCCAATGTTACCTCTTGTGTTTCCCATATAGTAGTAGATTAGTTTTTCAATAGATTTAGAAACTTTCAGTAAAGGTTGAGTTTTCTCAGGCAAGGCCTTTTATTTGCAGTTGTATCTGCAGGTGCAGCAGAAACCTTCCCCTGTCTGAGTGAATTGCAACTAGATGCTCAAATATCCCTATCCATCCAGGAAGAAGATGGACACACTGAGTGGGCTTCACTTCATGTAACTGTAGGCACCAAAAAGTTAGATCTAACTTCTCATGCTAGACAGCAGAATAAATGAGCTCTTTAAAGGAAAGATTGTCTGGCCTAACTTACATCCTATTTAGCATGTGATTGTTTGCCCTCTGGGGTAGCCCCTTAAGACCCACAAAAGGAACCTAGAGTGGTCATGACTAGCTTTTCATTGTCTTTATCATTAGTGGAGTCCCTGCAAGGCCAGGGCCCTCCTCCATGCTGCTCCACAATGTCACTTGCTGATGACAAGAATTTTGCCAACACAGGAAGGATATTGTATACATTCAGCTGTCAGTTTTCCCACTTGGCAATCTTTTCCATAAACTAAGCAACTCAGATTCCCAGTCCTGACGTGCTTCCTTTCAGAGCTGACAGTAAAAGCATTTAGCTTCTGGGAACTAGGAATAAGTACCTTCCCCACCACCCTTGCATCCACAGTCTTGAAAAACCTGAGGAAGAGTTCCTTCTCTCCTAATGGTTTTCATCTTGTGGTGCAGCTCATTTGAGGTGAATGTCTGTCCCTCCCCTTCCCATCAGCACAGCACCCAGTCATGGGAGAGTCACCACTGTAATTGTCATCAAAACACTTCATTGAGATAGGATATGCTCTCACACTTGTTGCACAGATTTGGGGACTGTGGCACCAGAGCCTTCCTGAAATACTGAGCTGAAGTAGGGGTGGGGATGAGAGAAGTACTTTCTTCTCCAGAGTCCAAGTCTGCATCATTCCTGCCTTCAAAATAGACTGTTTTTAAAGGGGTAGAGAGTGTCCTCACCTTTAACTTTCTCTGACAGTTAAACAGTATTTCAGGAATCAGGGCATCCGTGAAGATGGGTCTGTGTCTCAGGGAAAGCAGAGGGAGCTGGCTGGAGAGCTGCAGTGGGGAACTCCAAGGACTTTTCTTCTGCATTGCATCAGCAGTGAGCAATGGGGAGACTGATTTGAGCCAACTGTGGGTTGTCATTCTTCCTTCCAGACTCAGTGGCCTCTGAAATCACTTCATTGTCTGCAGCGGAATCTGGCACAGGACCGTAATGCCAGGTTACTTCACTTCCCTGCAGAATAAAAGATTTCTTCAACCATGAGAAATTATCTCCTGACAGTGCAATTCATTAGGGCTCCCACCTGTAGACTGTTTCATTTTCAGCTTACTCACAGGGTGCTGAAAAGTCAGTGTGTGTGTTATCACTTGACAATATAGTACAGCTAATACCTCTTCACCCTTATGTATATTGTCACTGCTCTTTGCCTCAACAATGGCTCACAGAAACACTCAGATCTTGGACTTCACTCTCTTTAAAAAAAACCAAAAACTTGTACAGCCCAATTTTACCAGAGCTCTTGGTTCTTAAGAGTTATACACATAGGGGAAAAAGAAATCTATCATTTTTTCCCCTCTTTTGAATTAGAAAGTTAAACCAGAAAATTTTGTCTATAGATGCTCAATAGAATAGGACAGTAGTTCATTATTTCTAAAGACAAGCCAGACAAACTGTCTTTTCTGAGCTTATGGTTTAATGTATACACTAAAACTAATAGAAATCAGAAGTTTTTATGACAACAGAATGTCGACTAACTAAATTTCAAACTAAACATTCTTCTCCACTCCTTTTGTCATGACAGTTTCACCCAACACTTTCTTTAAGGTTTCATTCTCAGGAGGGGGTCTGTAGACACCAAGCCTTGTTGTTCTTATTCATCCACCTGTGTTGTACATAGAGACACACTTCATGGAATCACATCATCACAGGATGGTTTGGGTTGGAAGTGATCTCAGAGATCTCCTGGTGACAAACACCCTGCCACAGGCAAGGACAATGTCCACTGCTGCTGCTTCAGGCATGGAAGATTTGCAGTCCTGTATTGTATCATGGATAGCCCAGGGCACCCCAAACCCCTACAACTAAGTGAGGTGAGTCCCACATCTTAGCATCTCTGTATCTCTGTCCCCCTGTCTGCTGTAAAAACTTCTATCAGCATCATATCCTCTAGGATAGTGTCTATTTGAATTTGGGTCTGGAAGGCCCTGGAGCACGTATGGCAGCTGTGACACAAGAGACTGCATGTCCATGGGAAGCCAGAACCGACCTGGACCCCTGCTGCAGCCCTGAGACCCACCATAACCAAACCTCACAACATTTCCACTCCTACAAGGCATGGGCTAGCCCTTCCATCATGCAAATCAGCAGATGTGTGTGTATAGGACAAAGATTCTGAGCCTGCACACCTTGTCAGATGTGCTAGACAGAGTCACATCAGGAAGAGGTCTGTGGTCAGTATGGCACTGCAGACAGAGCCTGACTTGTCTGCTGCCTCGTCTGCTCATACTCCAGGGATCTGCCGCACTTGCATGGTCATTCCCTCATGGCCCAAGAGCAGCTGCACTGGTGTCACCAGCCCTTCTCCAACACCAGTTGTATTCTCTAGCTGTCTGAGTAGCTACTTTTTTTTTAATTATTTAGTACGTGCTTTTTTCATTCCTTTGGTAAATTCTTTCTGTAGACCCAGATGGGGATGGTGCTAGGGCCAAGCAAATGCAGATTAGAAAAATCATGTCTGAGAATGTAAAATCCTGTCATATTTTGGCTCTTCACAGATTGCCATGGGTGAGGCATAGGTTTTGCGTTGCTTCAGGCTCTTCTCATCCTTTGTAAGGGCAGCAGTGTCTTGAAAAGCTCAGCTGAAGATTGTAAATAAATTGACTCCTATGAAATTTCTAGTTCCTTTATAGAATAATGGTGATCAACTGGGAACTTTGAAAAAACTTTTTCTTGGGTGACTTTTTCTTGTGGAGTTAAAACATTTCAGTATTTTTGCCTTCTTGGCTCCGGTTTCCTCTTTTCTTGCCAGATATCATTATAAAGCTTCAAGAAAGATGAGTAATTAAAACCCATGCAAACAATGTGTCAGACAATTAAATTTAAATGTCCGCCTGATGAGGCAACACGGGTGAGTGACCGCAAAGCTCCTGGAGCTGATGCCCTGCGGAGGCAGGAAATCCGAGGGAGCTCAAGAGTTACCAGGAACCCGCTGAAAAGGGACTTGAGGACCCAGACACGGGGGACAAAGAACCTGTTGCCCTTGGGGCTGCAGAAGCGCCACGGGCTGCACCCCAAAACCCCAAAACCTCGCACCGAGACGGCAGCCCCTGAGCCGCCCGTCGTGCCAGAACAAGGCTGGGGAAAAGCCACTATGTTTTTCCTCGGGAAATACATGGAAAGAGCAGCAAGAGATTAAAGGGGGGTGACGCCGCACTGGGGCGGGGGCCCAGCGGACGGAGGGACGGCTCGAGCAGGGCAGGGGCGCCGGGGCCCCGGCGTGCCGACGGCAGCGCTGCGGGGCGGGGCGGGGCGGGGCGGGCTCCAGCGGCGGGCTCCAGCGGCGGATCCACCTGCGGGAGGCGCCGCTCCGCCCCGCCCCGGCCCGCCCCGCTCCGAGCGCGCCGCCGAGGGCCGGCACCCGGCGGGAGGGAGGGAAGGGAGGCGCTCCCGAGCCCCGCGGAGGCGGCGGGAGAGATGGGACCGGCTCCGGCCCCGCCACCTGCCTGAGCCGCTCCCGGAGCCGCCGCCGCTGCTGCGGGGAGCCGGTAGGTAGCGGGCCCCGGCGGCGGGGAGGGCGCCGCGGGGTGCGGGTCGCCCCGGGGGACAAAGGGGCGGCGGGAGGATGGTGAGCGCCGGGCTCGCCCTGCGCTGCCCCGGGCACTGCCTCACCTGCCCGGCCGGGCGGGCGGGACTCCGGGCGGGGGCAGCGCCTGTCCCGGCCCGCGGCGAGCGCTCCCTCCGCGCTGGGCTTAATGTTTAACCCCGCTCGCATCCACCGGAGCGCACCGGGCACCGCCTCCCCGGCGGCGCCGGCCACAAAAGGGCGAGCGCGGCCGCTGCCCGCCGGTCCCCGCTGCGGGTCCGCCGCCGGGGACCAACTCCGAAAGCACGGCGGCTGAGGAGGGAACAGCTGGGGGGAAAGTCGCCTTCGCTGCCTTTTCGTGCTTTGGAGGCGTCTGAAGGTAGCGCTCCGCTGCGGTGCTGTACTTGGGCTCGTCGCTGTGTTTGAGTACATCGGTATTTTTGGGGTGGCCTTTTAAGACGTACGTGACACGAGCTGTTCAGTGAAGCGGCTGCTGGAGCCTGGGGAAGCTGTTTTTTGCAAGGTCCGAGGGGTTGGTGCGGTCCCACCGGGACCCAGCTTGTGCAGCCGCCCCGTCACTCAGGTGGTTTGGGAGCCCTGGGGATGCAGGTCCTTCCCACAGCTTCACCCCGTTATGCAGACACCGTCACCGTCTGCTCGTAATGCAGATTGCTCTTGTGCCGTGATACCGAAGCTGCCTGACATGCAGGGAAAGAGAAAGCAGAAAAAAAGGAGGGTGAAAGGAGGCAGTTCTAGGAGTCGGACTAAATGGAAACACGTCCTATGCTCCCTTTTCTCCGCGTGTGCTTGTCACTGGCACACGTGCCAAAAGAGCCGCTGTGCCTGGTGTGAGTGCTAATGGACACACCCGTGGCCTGACAGTATCAAAGTTAGCTTCAGGCTTTCCAAGGCATCTCTTCCTAGAGCCCTCAGTCTAGCAGGTAAGGCAGTGTAACCCTCGCACCACCCTCAGCATCCCAGGCAGGCTAATAAAGTTGTTAGATTTTAATGGCAGGAAGGCTTCTGTAGTTATTAAAGTGCAACTCCATTATTTTTGCTGTGTTTTAACAAGTTCTGTGACCAGGAAAAGCAGCAGAGGTATTTTGGCACTGCACTGACAGTGATTTAGTTCTCCTTTATGATTTGGTTCGAGGCAGATTTTTCTCTCTCACTGTCTTGGTGTTCTCTCTTGATTTCTTTTTTTTTTTTTTTTTTTGGTATGTTAATCTTTCTGGCTTCCAGCGCTGTGGAAAAACTTTCTTCATTTCAAAATGTAATGGAGACTGGTTCATGGTCTTTCATACTAGATGATCCATGATTTATTGTTATTTAACCATCTACTACAAGAACCACCCCTGAAGTAGCAAACTCTTGCAGAAAAATTAATTGCTTATTAGAAAATTATTCATGTCCATCCTGAACAAGGCAGTTTTCTTTACCAGCAGCATCTGTCTTGGGGCGTGAATGCCCACAGCAAGCAGGAAAATGTGTCTGTAAAGAGTTTCAGCAGCACGGAGAGCCCCGGGGTAGCTGTCACTGTTTCCATTCTCTAAACAATTTTAATGCCATTAGCGAGTGTGATTATGTACAAACCGCTTCTAGGGGGTTCCTAGGCTGGATGTCAGAGCAGGGCTTTGTGCTGAGTCAAAGGGTGGATTGAGTTTATGACACAGTTTAAATAGAAACAGAAGAGCAGAGCTACAGTAGAGCAGCACGTCGTAATTCATTCAGCACCGCTCTGTGATCGCCGTGCAGGGAAGTGCTCACTCCTCACCAGTCTGCTCAGTCTGAGAGCATCTCCCAGGGTCACCCATGAGTAAGTAGCTGAGGACAGAGAGTTTTTTAACCCTGGGGTTTTTTGCAGCCGTCTGATTGTGTTTCAAATGAGAAGAGAAAGTAAAAGGAAAGAAGAGCATTACTGGAGAGTCTCTGTGTAAATGTAGACTGCTTTTTCAATTAATTTATTTTTTAAGAGGAAGGATCTACACAGAAAGAGGTACTGTGGGCTAATTTGCATCCTGTGATAAGTAAGACATATTTATTCTATTGCTGCCCAGATCTGATTTAGTACCAGTTATGTCTCCAGATGGAATTTAACTATGACAACTTCAGTAGATGAGCACTGTTTAGCTTCTACATAAACTCACAACTGTATTTTATTGTCAGGTTTAAATAACATCTTAAATAATAGAAGCGTTCTGTAACTGGTGAAAAGGCTTTTTTATCCCCTAGAGCTGCAATGTGATCACAGCACAGAAGCAGCAGTGGAGGGGGGTGGGAGGCTTGGTCAGAGACGTGAAGTGGAGTAAGTACCACTTTACACAGCACAGACACAAGTACATCTTCTGAAGCCTTTTTTCTGGGACCATCTCCTGTCTTGCTCTCCTCATAGGGCGGCTGCCCTCTGCTGTCTGAAGCTGCCCTTCCGTGCGCTGGCAGTGCTGGGCTGGGGATGGTGGGGAGATAAGGCAGGGCAGGTTGCAGGGCGAGGTAATCTCTCTCCTCAGCCCAGATGATAATCTCGGAGGAAGCAGAGGAGCTGTTTGGCACACAATCCCTCCATCGGGTCGCCGTGCTGACAGGCACGAGGGAATCTGGCTGCTTGTGCAAATAACAACTGACAGGATGCTTCTGGTTTTCCCCTGCCAGCTAAACAAACCAGCCGAGGGCCAGCAGAGGCTCAGTTAGCATGGGTGGGTTTTAGCTCCAAGAAGTGGCATGGGTGGTGCCATTTAGAGAGATGCTATCTGTCAAGAAGTCTGAGGGCAGCGAGGGCAAACTGCCTAGAAATACGTGCTCTTACTGATGGGATCATACCTAATGCACATTTAACTGTGGTTTAGTCTGCCCTCAGCTTCTGACTGTGAAACCAGTGAGCACTGCTGCATGCAGCCCTCACTGACACAAGCGGGACAGCTAGCAGTTGACTCATATCAGTGTATATTGTCTTTGTGGGGATGGAGCAGTGTCATTTGTCCCTGTTACCTTCTTTTTTTTTTTTTCTGTCTTCCTAATCACTGTCCTACAACAATAGATGTGATAATACAGCAGGTGTTCCCTGTGCCATCCTTACAGCATTTGGAAGTCTTTCATTTCATAGCTTGCAAAATGCAGCCACATCCTATACTAAAATTTGCTGTGGAAGGAGTCAGAGGAGTGTTTGGTTTTCCTTGAATACCAAATATTTTCTGATTTTGAGACATAACATGATGCAATTCTGATTAATGTTTATAATGGCTTTTATTTGCCAGCATGAGTCATCAGTTAGGTATAATGCATCATATTTGGTGGAGACTAACCTAGGAAAAAAGTATGTTCCTTTAAAGATGTTCTGTTTGTTAATGAAAAAATTGCCAACAGAATGTGTGGTCACTTCTGAAAGAGTCCTGAAAGAGTCCACCTGCGTCTGTGGGTTTCAGTAGTGTCAGTTCTGTTCATCTACATCTGTTTTTGGACTTTTAAGTCTTTTGATATCTTGCATGAGTCAATTGATATTTTAAACATTGTGTGCTTTAATGATAGCCTCTGTTCCCAAAGAGGATGGTACCAAAATTCTAAGAATCTGGGCCCAATATTTGAGTTGAACACCGCTGGACATCAGCAGCCTGTAGCTTTCAAAGTTTTGTTTGATGCAGTTTAGGGATGGAGTATTTCTACACAAAGCACTGGAGAGAAGGATTTTTCTTTTTTATTCTTAGATATCTGTGGTCATTTCCTGTGTGATTTGCTTTGGTTTACTCGTTTGAGGCATTTCAGGAATGATCCTGCAGTTGTGATCAGTGTAACCTCAGCAGGGTTTTAAATATGTGTAAGCTCAACATAATGGTGAACTTTCCTTTGAATAATCTTTGTGTGAGGGAGATCCTGCCTGCCTTCTCGCCCAGGGCACAGTGCCTCCTGCAGCGATTCAGCTGTATGGCTAATTTTCAAATAAACTGAAGTTGGGCATTTTTTTGACACAGTTGTAGTGCACGCTGTTCTCTGCAGTCCCAGGCACTCCGCCTGCGGTTCATAAACACATTTACAGCCACATTTGCCTCCCTGTGCTCAGAGGGGGTTGGTTTGCATTTCTAATTAATTGAGTTTATAAAGCAATAAGCCGGTGTGTTAACTGAAAATTCCCTCAAGAATTGTAATCTTCCTTCATTAGCTGCCTGTGTGTAATCATGTCACCCTTTCTCGTGTAAGCCTCGGGGAGGGCCAGTGCCACTTGGTGCAGAGCCTTTGTCTGCTGTGAGCTGCAGGGGGAAGTGAGTCTCCTCTGTGGTTGTGTTCTGCAGCACAGCCCCTGTCAGGTCACCTTCTTTGTCCCTCCCCACCTGTCCCTGCCATCAGCCTGGTGTCTCTGGCTGGGACAGCAAATGGTGTGAAGGGATTTAAAGGACATCTTTCAGCAAAGTCAGAGAGCAGGGGAGAGCTTTCAGAGAGTGTTCTAGTCTAGCTGAAGACAGACACATTTACTTTTTGCAGGAGCTCTGTTTACTGGATGAATGGATTTAAACAGAATCTGAATTTTCTTTAAACTGTGTGAAGACAAGTACTATAACTTCCCACTGATGTCAGCTGGGAGTTGTTGGCTCAGCACACCTGAGGGTTAAATGTCCTGTATTTCAGTGTTAACCTGGGACACTTGTTTTGAGACTCCGGCTAAGGCATTAGTTTGGCGCTGAGAAATCTGAGCTACTTGATGTAAGTTAACTCCATTCAAATTGTTTGACCCTTATTACATCTATACTGGGTTAGCAAGCCACTACTTAGCAAGGTAGGATAATCTTGCAACGGGTTTGGGTGAATAACTGTATTTGCTTTTGCCTTCCACAGACCGACGTTCAGAATGGCAGCCTTGTCCACTTTAATCCTCCTTTTGTGTGCTGCTAAAGATGTGATGCCTTCCAGTCCTCACTGGAAGCCAACTTGGCCGTCTTACAGAGTTCCCGTTATCCTGCCGCAGTCTACCCTGAACTTGGACAGGCCCCAGTTTGATGCTGAAGCCAGACTGGAAGTGGTATCTCCGTGTGGCCCAGCATGCCACAAAAGCTCTCCGCTGCCGACGTACGAGGAGGTGAAGAACTACCTGTCCTACGAAACCTTGTACGCCAACGGCAGCCTCACGGAAACCGAGGTGGGCATCTACATCCTGAGCAGCGACGGCGACGGCTCCCGAGGCAGAGCTCGAACTAAGAGGCAGATCTATGGCTATGACAGCAGGTTTAGCATTTTTGGGAAGGACTTCTTGTTGAATTACCCGTTCTCCACGTCAGTGAAGCTCTCTACGGGTTGCACGGGGACGCTGGTGGCCGAAAAGCACGTTCTTACTGCCGCTCATTGTATCCATGATGGAAAGAGTTACGTCAAGGGAGCTCAGAAACTGCGGGTGGGGTTCCTAAAGCCCAAACAGAAAGATGGCAGCAAGGGGTCCAATATCACCAACTCGGCAATGCCTGAGAAAATGAAATTCCAGTGGATCCGCGTGAAACGGACACATGTCCCCAAAGGATGGATCAAAGGCAATGCCAATGACATCGGCATGGATTATGACTATGCCCTGCTGGAGCTGAAGAAGCCACATAAGAGAAAGTTTATGAAGATAGGTGTGAGCCCACCAGCAAGACACTTACCTGGAGGGAGGATTCACTTCTCTGGCTACGACAATGACCGTCCAGGAAACCTGGTTTACCGTTTCTGCGATGTCAAAGACGAAACGTACGACCTGCTGTACCAGCAGTGCGATGCCCAGCCGGGTGCCAGTGGATCTGGGGTGTATGTGAGGATGTGGAAGAGGCAGAATCACAAATGGGAGCGTAAAATTATTGGTATATTTTCAGGCCATCAGTGGGTGGACATGAATGGCACCCCGCAGGATTTCAATGTAGCTGTTCGCATCACACCGCTCAAATACGCACAGATCTGTTACTGGATCAAAGGCAACTACCTTGACTGCAGGGAAGGATAAAGACAATGAAACTCCATGAAAGCACTTAATGACTGGTTTTAGTTACTCATCTGAGGAAAGGCTAGACTTTGTGCTGCAAATGCATGTGATCACGTAACATCAAGAGGTTATATGTAGCTTTTCAAGCCAGCCCCCTTGTTCTTGGGACAGGGACTGGCTGGTGCTATCATTACAGCCTGAAACTGGGGAGAAAGGAACGTCTGCTGGGTGGGGAAGGAGCAGGTGGACTTGCTGAATTTGCAGCTGAGCAACTGAAGATTAATTAGGGGCGGATCAGTAAACAGTATGAAAACAGAACCGTCTCCAAAGAATCTTGTAAAAGGGACGCTGTTGACTATCTCATGCCTACAATGTTTGTTTTAATAAATCCTAGGATTAGTAGAAATGCTTTGATCTGAACTTTTAAAAGAAAATATTTCTATGCTGTTGGGGGCTGAAGAGGGGCATTTAATGGTGTTTGCAACCCAAACATTACAGCTTTGTGTTCCTGCATGAGAAAAGGGAGTGTGAAAAGGGCAAGGCATGCGCCGTGGGAGATGAATGCCACACAAATAGCGTGAAGGGTAAATAACCACATAACACTTCTAACTTCCTTTCAGCCTGAGGGATTTGAGACTTTATTAGTTACACAGTTAAAAAAATGCTTTTTGAGCAGACAGACCTTGATGTTGTAATGATTTGACTGTGAAGATGATGTTGGTTATATGATCAGTGCCGTTACATCCTGCTTTGAGAAACACTAATTGCACGTGGGATTAAATCCATGTAGGAGCTGGGACCTATGAAGGAGCAGGATCCCTATGAATATACTAGAAAGCATGTGGGGAAAGGGGCTTTTCTGTTTATGACCTACTTGGGCCTTTTAAGGAAAATCTCATGTCAGCAATTCAGATTTTCAGAGGGGAAGCCTGTCTTCAGTCTTGCTATCTATCTGAATTGCTGCCTGCAGAGCAGGTAAAGGAGAGAGCTGGACAAGGGTTCTACTGAGTTTTCCCCGTTTGTTGAAGATCCTTGCTGTTCTACCTAATAGTACACCACATAGAGGGACCCTAGACTTAAAAGTGTCTCTCAGCCATATCCCATTGACAGTGTAATTTGGGCATCTTGACTAATGTTTCTTGTGGCTTGGGAAAAGGAATATTCCTCCCCACCTAGCTGTTGAGTTACAAATAATTCTTAGCAAATGCACAGTTCAGGATTTCTGCAGCTGGAATAGAACCACTATATAGGATGCAGCCTGGGTTTGCTATTAAGTGATCCTCTGCTGTCTCTTACAGTGATAAGTGATATTTTTACTGTAGAAGAATTAGAGTTGAAAACAAGAACTGTCTTTTTGGGGTAAAACCAGTGCCGCCAAATATTGTAGCTCAGCAAACAGCATTTGGAAATCAGCATGGTCTGTGCAGCCAGCCTTTCTTAGGTGGATTGTGCCACTGTATTTCAGTGACATGGTTGAGGACATGCTGCCATGCCAGGATGATTTTTTTAAAGTAGGAGGATAGAGACCGGCTCCTGTTCCTCTTCCATCCATCCCTCACTGACTCCTGAAGCTTCCCAAGCTGCCCATGGTGCTTGGTGTTGTGGGGCAAATGCACGTCCCTGGTGAGAAATATCAAAGCTGGGAAGGAGTGAATCCAAGCAGAGCTTCCCTGTGCTATACCAATACAAGGAAAATGTTAATTCAGCTAAGCCTTTTTTTACACTCTACTAATTACTACGGCATTTGTAAACATTTGCCTGATGGTGCTTTATCTTTGTGGTGGCTTTGGCTCTAGTTCTGACAAACATTTATGCTGGAGCTGCCTATGATTATTATTTTTATAGAAGCAGTGTACAAAAATGTGGACTCTCATGTGGGTTTTTGGTGCACTCAGATACAAGCAGTTACTAATGCTTTGAAATATGAATAATCACCATATGTATCTGATGGTCTTTTTCTGACTTTTTGTTTTAATTTCCTTTACTCTGTGGATGTTATCTGGAGCACTTTTGTTTGAATGTATCACAGTGAATAAAGAAAAGTTATGGAATTTCAATGCAGACATTCTTGTATTTGTGCTGTATTGGGTTGCACTTTCAATCTCATTTCAGCTGCTTATTTGTAAAGACATTCAGATACAGATTTATTAAAATCCTCAGTGCTGTTTATTTTCCTTCAATTTTCTTCTGCTCTTACCTGTTGGAAGTTTTTGTTTTGGTGTATTGTTTTTGGGGTTTTGGTAGACTTAATTACTTCATACTTTAACACATTTGGATGCTAAAATGATCAATCTTAGCTTTTGTATGACTCTTACAATTCCAAAGCCAGTCATGAGCTCTGATTAGTTAGAGCTGAAAATAACCTATTAGACTGAAAAGCCACATTGTTTTTATGAACTTCAGGGTAAATAAACTATGGAGGAATGTGAACCAGTCAGTAGAAGGTCAAAATTGAGGTCAGTCCATCTTCTTTTTCTTTTAGTTGATGCAGTATAAAAAAAAGTTCCTTTGAGGCCAACAGTGAGACTCAGAGTTTTTAGAGAAACACTGGATGCAGAAAGTTTTTCTTTTTGAAATTGCTGTTCATACAAGTTTCCTGACCTTTAACAATGCGCACTACGTCATGTGGGCTTGAGAACATCAGTCCTGATTTATTGGATGTATTTCCCATCCACTGATCCTGTGTTCTCAACTGCTTTCTCAGATTGTAGGCTAAGAACTTTTCACAGAATCACAAAGCCATTTAGGCTGGAAAAGATCTTTAAGATCTTCAAGGCCAACTGTAAACCTAACATGACCAGGTCCACCACTAAGCCATGTCCTGAAGTGCCACATTTACGTCTTTTAAAAACCGCTAGGGGTGGTGACTCCACCACTTCCCTGGGCCGCCTGTTCCAATGCTTGACAACCCTTCTGGTGGAGAAAGTTTTCCTAATATTCAGTCTGAACCTCCATTGGCACAACTTGAGGCCATTTCCTCTAGGGTGATGTGAGCAAGGTGGATTTTTTGTTTTTTTCTAAGAATGCGTGCAGCAAGTTCAGTGTGATCAGGAGTGGGAGAGTCTCTTCCCACTGCACACCCTGTGCAAACATTCCAGTTTTAGAAAGAAAAGGAAATCTCAGATAACACAGGCAGAGTTGTGGTGCTGAACTTCAGCACTGTGCCCACCCGAGTTGGTGGTAATTTTGCCAGTGTAATCATGTGCAGCAAGGCTGGGCATGCTAGACAGGTTTGAAAATTACATCCTGAGGATATTTGCTTTGATGCTGCAAAGTAGACTCTTTTAAAACCAGAACTTTAAAATTATGAGAAAGATAGCCATGCAGCCAAAATAAGGCTCATCAAGAAAACACAAGTAACTAATTTATATACAGGCATGGCACTTGAAATTTCATTGTCCAGCCAATGACTGCCTGTGACCTGCAGGACTGAATGAAGTGCCTCATTATTCTTGTATATGAAGGCAAGACAGTAGATGGACATAGAGGCACTGTTTTGACTGTGATTGAAAAGGATTAAAGTCTGCTCCTGCATCTGTAAGAGGTTGACTTATGAAAAATTTTACTTCATTTGCTATAAATCCCTCAGAGAACAGTGCTGGTGATGGAAAGTGAGGTCTCGAGAGAACACAGACCCTGCCGAGCTCTTCCCCAGCACACACTGAACTTAGCCTACCAAAGACTGCAGAATATCATCAAGTTTCCTTTTCAGAGAAAAAGTATTTTCCTTGCATCTGTAATTGTTTTGCAACTGAATTCCCAGGCCTGCCTGGTTAGAGGGCAGCCCTCATCTTAAAGTTGCAGGCTGAACCCCGAGCTAGTATAATACATGCTTGAAATTCTTTTCCGTGTTTCCACTTAATCTGCCATTTGTTAGCAGGTTTTGGTAGCCTGCCAACTCAATATGCACAGGCCTTGGGAAGAGAAGCTTTCAGCGAGTGCATAAAGTATGTTGGGTGGGTAAAAACTTCTTTGCTTTTCTGGAAGAAAGAGGAAGCACGGATAGAGAAGAGTAGCAGAGAGTGAAAGGGCAGTGTGATTTGTGTCACAGGGCGAGGATTCCTAGAGCATCAGTTTTGTGGATGTGCATGTGTGTAGGGTTTTTATAAATAATACTGTTACTTTCCATTCCTTGTTCTCCCAGGTGGAGAAGAAAAACTTAGGAGCTGAAGTAAGTTAGGTCTCTTCAAAGGAGCACCTTAGTGCCAGCTGTGAAGCCGTGTGCAGCACAGATGAGAAGTTTAGGCTGTGACTTGTCTAATAGATACATAAAAGAAGAGTGACAGTGACAGAAGCATTAGGAACCTGATCTCCTCCTCCCAGGAGATGTTCTTTCCTGTCTTACATGGTGACCATAAGGTTGCACGTGCTTTGTGCCTGCTGGCAAAGGTAGTGTGGGCTTTTACAGGTGAATGGTATGCAAGGGAAGAGAAGTACCTCAGCATGCTCCAGATGCTATTATCAACACTGGTTATTCCCAGGATAAAATTATCAGCGATGCTTTGGGTGTGGATTTATTTTTAACTAAATGGGCCTAGGCTGAGCCATGAAGCAGGCTTATACTCTTTGGTTTTTATTGAAAGATCTCTAATAGTAATTAAGTGTTGTGGCTCAAGGAGGAGATGGTGAATGTTCCTCTGCAAACTTTTCATGGACAATGGTTTGTTTTATTTTACAATAAATTCCGTTTAGAAGATTTGTGCATAAGCAGATGCAAGAAGTTAAACACTTCTATTAGTCTCAGCAAATAATAATGATTTAAATGGCACATGTAATATGTAATATCTGAGATATCTTTAATAACCTTTGCTTGTTTGCACTCATTTCAGTCTTGGAAATCACCAATTATGCTGATTTGGTGAGAAGAGTGTATTTTCCTAGCAAGTGTGCCCAAGTTGAAAACAAAAAACTCAAGAAATTCTGGCTTGTGATGAGAGTATGAAGATTGTAAGTTCGTATTGGAGTGACAGCAGTAATAAGATACAACAACTTCCTGTGACAGCTTTTTGCCACATTATCATAGATTTGGTGATTTTCCACAGGTTGCATACATGAAGAAGTTAATTTAATGATGATTAAAGTGCTGGTTGACATAAAGTTGAACATGTGTCTGCAGCGCCCTGGCAGCCAGGAGGGCTGAGTGTGTCCTGGGGGCATCAGGCACAGCATGGCCAGCTGGGCAAGGGAGGGAATTGTCCTGCTCTGCTCTGCACTAGGATGGCCTCACCTCAAGTGCTGGGGGCAGTTTTGGGTGCCACAATAGAAAAAGACATTAAAGTAGAGAGAGTGTCCAAAGGAGGACAGTGAGGGCCTTGGGGAGAAGCCATATGAGGACTGGCTGGGGTCACTTGGTTTGTTTAGCCTGGAGGAGACTGAGGAGAGACCTCATTGCAGTCTGCAACTTGTGAGGGGAAGAGGAGAGGCAGGCACTGATCTCCTCTCTGGTGACCAGTGGCAGGACCCAAGGGAATGGCCTGAAGCTGTGTTAGGGGAGGTTTAGGTTGGATATCAGGAAAAGGCTCTTCCCCCAGAGGGTGCTTGGGCGCTGGAACAGGCTCTCCAGACCAGTATCCACAGCCCCGAGCCTGACAGAGTTCAATAAGTGTTTGAACAATGCTCCCAGGCACATGGTGTGGTTCTTGGTGTGTTCTGTGCAGGGCCAGGAGTTGATGATCCTTGTGAATCCCTTGCAACTCAGCAAATGCTATTATTCTGTGATTTTTTGCCTTTTTGCCTCACCTTTGAGGCCAGATATATTTACTGCTATGGACAGGTCAGAAGAACAGAAAAATGTTCACATTTGCAAAAGTTTGGTAAAGGCTTGTCTGACGTAAAGTCCTGTTTCTGAAGTTGAGGAAGGGCAAAGTGAATTGGAATTGTTCAGCCTGGAAAAGAGAAGGCTTTTGGGTGACCTTATTGTGGCCTTCCAGTATATGAAGGGAGCCTACAAGAAAGATGGAGAGAGACTACAAGACAGGGCAAGGGGGGATGGCTTCAAACTGAAAGAGAATGGGTTTAGATATTAGGAAAAGAGTCTTTACTGTGGGGGTGGTGATAAACTAGAACAAGTTGCCCAGAGAAGCTGTGGATATCTCATCCCTGGAAGAGTTCAAGGCCAGGCTGGATGGGGCTCTGAGCAACCTGGGCTAGTGGAAGGTGTCCCTGCCCATGGCAGAGGGTGGGAACCATGTGGTCTTTAAAGTCCCTTTCAACCCAAACCATTCTATGATTCTGTATTTGTCATTATACAGAAAGGAGTAGGTTTAAATGGGATAGTTTTGATGAGTTCAAATCTGAGCTAGCAGGAAAATGGTTTTTTTTATCTGTTTCCCCAGATTTTCTATCCTTTTTCTGTTCCTGCCTATCCTTGGAAAATAAATTTCCTGCGGTGGAAAAGAATGGACATCCTTAGAAGTGAGGGGATCAGGTGCACTTAAGAGAGCCTGTTCAACTGGTGTGTTTGCGCTTTCCTGCTGCAAAGAGGGAGCTGCCCCACAGCTTGGCTGCTCTGCCTTTTCTGGGACAGACAGGTCATACTTGCTTTCGTCTTGGCCAAAAATTTGCACCTGGGTCAGAGTCCTTTCTAATAAAAACTCTTTTGAAATCAGGATGTTTCAAGAAAGTCTTTTCTATTAGTAGAGTTCATAGAAACCAAACATATTTTCCTAATGAATTTCCAATCATACCCTGCTACAGGTAATTTTTCCTGCTGTGTTCTGGTCCCCATGAGAATGAAGATGATACCCCTACATGGAAGATGATATTATGTCTTATCCACAGCATTCAACAAAATTCTCCTGTCCAAAAGTCATGTTTTTCTTGAATCAGTTGCAGAGGTTTTGTGACTCTGACTGGAGCATACAGGGGCTGGTTTCATTGTTGGTGGGGCAAGGAGGACATGAGAAGATCTCCACTGCAGCAAAGGGTCAGCCAGCCGTGGGACTGGAACCCACACAAACAGGTGGGGCCACAGGGTTTTCTGGCCTCTGCTGTCTCACAAAAGCTGCACTCAGCAAAGAAGCGTGGGGTGGAAGAAAATGTCACCCTGGGCTTTGTCCTGTACCCACCCAGTCAGCTATTGTGCTGGCTGGGAGCAGAGTCGGGCACAGAGGGATCTGCCACACGGCCTAAATGTCACCAGGCGTGTGGGAGCACTTCTCTCCAGCCAGCCCTTCTGAGGGAGCATTGTGGGCAATGAAAGGGCAGGAAAGACTTCTGCAGAAAGTGTGGGTGGCAGAAAAGCAACCCTTCATGCTGGGAACACATCAGATGTGTGAAAAAACTCTGAAACGTCTTCTCCCCGAAGTAAAGAGCTAGGCTGAGTGATCCCTGCAGGTGGAAGGAGGGCAGCTTTGCTCAGCAGTTCCCCTCCCCATGCCCAGAGGTGTCCCTGGCAACAGCTGAGCAGGAGAGGGATTGCCACACTCTCACCTTTGTGGATGAGATACTCAATACCTGCCATCTGCCTCCAGTGGGAAGCAATTATTTAACAGGAAGAACAATAAAAATTGAGAGAAGAACCTGACAGAAGCTGTCTTCAGTACAGCTCAAATAGGTACCAATTAAATAACTGTGTACAAACAGGTACACAGTTGTTTTTTCTAAGTAACAGTGGCCACTGCTGCTGTTGCCAGCACTAAAAACCTGAACTGCACGGGCTGGACTCAAGCTGGTGGCTACTGTGGAGACATCTGCTTTAGAAATTCCCATTTCCCAGGCTTCACCATAAAAACAGACTTTCTGTCTCCCTGTTTCCACCAGACCTCACTCAGAAAACACAATCCCCTTTTAAGTACATGATCTTAAGCTTTGTCTAATGAAATGTCTTTAGGGTATTTCTCAGTAATCGGCTCCCTGAGTTCCTCCTGTGAGACATTCTGCTGCTCTTCCCAGCTTTGTGTCATCAGCAAATTTCATTAATGTGATCCTCCTTCTCAGGCAAGTGTTGCTGGTGAATATATTTAGTTCAGACTGCCTAAGAGTGATGCTTGAGAAGCTGTGCTTGTAACCTCTCTCTACCCTGTCACTTCCCCTTTCAGCACATTTTGTCTCTACTTCAGCCAGTTTTTTGTTGATAATTCCCTGTATGGCACCATTTTAATTGCTTTGCTGAAATCTAGTTAGATGAGGTCCACCAAAACCAATTATTATAAATTAAATTATTGCTTGAACAATGCTAAGAATCTGCAATGAATTATGTGCAATATAGATGGCCTGTTTCATCATCCTCACTTTAATTTTCATGAGAAAGAACTCACATGAACTAAGATTACAGTTTTGGGGCATAGATTTAGTGTAATGCTATCAAAATAACTGGAGGTCGTATGGGACAAAATTTCAAAATTATCTAGGTTTCAAGCCCATGAAAAAGTTGTACACACTCATTTTTCTTGAACTCTAATGCAGAATATGTATTGGTTCTCTTTCTTCATAGAGCTGATTGTCTAAAAAACCACACATACAGCCTAAGGACAAAAGAGGGTTTTTTTAATTCCATTGATGCCTTATTTGCATTGTTACTAATCTAAGCAGATGCAAGATCTTTAGCATCACCATGATGATAAAACAGCTCATTCTTTTGATGTCAGATAAAATACAATTTTCATGTGATTATGAAGCCAAGAATCATAAAATCTGTTGTCATGATATCTTCCCCTACAGTTGAAAGGGCTGTGAGACATCTGGAAATGGAAGAATCTTTTCCTTTGCTTCCATAAAAAAACAGTGTTGCCCTCTTTTTCCTCTCAGTTTTGATTCTTGCAATCTGGAAAGATTACAAAAGCAGCCTGTAAAGTCAGTTTATGGAAGGCTTTAGTAGAAATCCTCAGTTTGGGGTATGAAATGTTTTGTTTATTTGAGGGGAAGAGCGGAATCAGGAATCAAAGTTAGGATTATGTCAGGCCCTGTGTTACACAATCCCTTACTGTTCAGAGCTGCTGCTGATGAGAGGGTCACAGCTCCCTGCATCACCACCTTGCCTCTGCCACAGCCTCCGAGGGCTCTCCAGCACACAGGGGTGACCCAGAACGAGCCAGAGGCTGCCAGGATCCCTGTTTACCCCACAACAGGGCCATGTGCAGTCCTGGCTTCTTGGCACTGGGATTTGTGTTTTCCATACCATCATAAGTGCAACAGCCAGAGTCATCTGAAAAAAATCCTGTTTGATCACTCATAGGTTTGCCTAAGGTACTTCCATAGCAAATATTTGGTTTGGGATTTGTTTTGCTCACGTCTGTTTCCAGCTGCTCCCACATTCCCATAATAATGCTTTTTCTTGAGATACATTAAGAATTGCAGCTTAGGACCTACGTGCAGGGGACTTATTGTTACAGTGATACCAAGCACTGGCACCTTCCCTTAGTCACTTACATTCAAATGCATTATTTTTTACAGGAATCCTGCTGCTGAGGGATAAGCCACAGGAAACCATATGCTCAGCAACACACAGTTGCTTCTGTGAAAGATCTGTAATTTGAAGGTGAAATGGGAACAGGCTGCAGGATTTAATGAACTATTTCACACAAACTCTCTGAATTAATGCATATGGTGGCTTCAGGTCTCACAACTTTTCACAGGAGACCGAGTGACATTGCTACTATAGTTTTTAATAAGTATGGAATTCAAAGTCTGCAAATTCTGAGTTCTGCACATATTTTTGCTGCTTAGTGCATGATATGTGCCTGCTAAATATTCTTACTAAGGCGGGACATGGTATGTTACAAGGCATGCTGAAGAGAAAGCATGGCTTGCTTTGATCTTGGGGGCTCTTGCATGACTTGCCCCTGAAGGTTTACATTTGCTCTTCATATCCTATATGCAGTTTGTTTGGCTCTCAGTAAAAATGACAGGCAGAATTAATAACAGGTCTAATATCTCATCGGGAGATGCATTCCAAAAATTTCTATCTACACAGTGAGTGTTTGAAAGCCTATATGGGATCCTTGTCAATAAAATTCTTCTGCTTCACTCAAAGAGGAACTTTTCATTAGTCTGTGAAAATGCTTTCCTCATTACAAAGCCTTACTTTTATGAATCCAGAAGGACATTGAAGGTAACTGATAATTTCTGAAGAATAGCCCTTTCACACTACTACAGCCCGAGCTTGTCTTTTGTTTCTTAAAAAATATTTAAAAAATATTCTTTGTGAAAGGGATGAAGCTATGTTATAATGTTCTGGGACACACTGGAGAAAGCTCATGGCAGTGTTTAATTAAGAAGATTTATCAATGTATGTGAACCTTGACCTAAAGCTGCACGGGCCAAGAGAACGCTCACATTTCTGAACTTTGTAAGAGTCCAGAGATTGCAAATTTGGACTGTTCTGCAGGGATCTATCTGGTACCCACACTGTCAGCAGCACACATAGAGCATTGTTTTATATATACACAGACACTCCATCACTTGAGCAGAAACTGCATCACTGGGTGGTTGGGCATTTTGAGGAGGGGGCAGCTCTGTGACCAGGGACAGGAGTTATCTTTGTCCTTATGCTTCTCAGACACTTCCTGACAACAAAGGAATGGTGAAACTTAGGACTCTGAGATTCCAATCTCTGCCCTAATGAACAGAAATTCCTCTGCATATTTTCTACCAAGTTTTATCTTGTCTGCTGCACTCCCCATTCTTCCTCATCACTACCATCTGGTGCTGGAGACATTCCACTTTGTGTTGTCTAAACTGGTTATCAGAGAGTTAATGAGTACCTGGATAATACAGAAGGGAGACATGCTCCGTCCTTCCTGCACATCCTGTTACTCAGTGGGATTTCCCCCTCTCCTTGGCTTTATTTGTGATGCAGTAAAAATAGATCAGCAGAGTTCCATGCAGTATTGCGAGCAGGGTTTACTTTTAATCAAGCTATGTGGTCTTTTTACAAAATCAGTGACAAAGCTGCTATTAAATACCTTTGAAGTTCTTCATAGCCTCCAAGCTCAAATGCTTCAGCAAAACAGATCCATTAAAGCTTTTAGGTAAAAGATAAAGAAGGTGAGTAATAGGAGCTTGGAAACAAAGGTGGCTCTGTTTCCTCTGGACTGTTGAACAACTCTTCAAATACCAATGGGCATGAGCAAGCCCAGCCTAGGAAGGAAGATAAGAGCATGTTTGGATGCCATCCATTCTCAAGATGAGAGCAACACTCTCACAAACAAAATCATAATTTTGTGTCAAAACAAAGTGTCAAGGCCAGGACTGGCTGTATATCAGAAATGGAATTATCTACCAGCTGCTGTGTGGTCTGAGCACCAGCAAGTTGAAAATGACCTTGATCTCTTAAACTGCATGGGAAAGTCTTATGGGATCCAACTTCTGGAGATGATAGGTGAGATTCAGCCCTTTTTCTTCACTGGTGGCTGTCTAAACATCTAGAGCTTTTCACAGTAAGGTTAAAATCAAGAGGTATCTATGAAAGTGCTAGACCACGAGGCAGGTAAGAACTGGCCTCTGCCTGGAGACAGCCTGGGGAGGAGCTCTTCTATAAATCAATAAAAGTCCATCCAGACAGAAAGAATAAAGCATTCGAGATTAAAATTGTGAGGTCATGGTTCACAGGTTTGCTGTGGATGTGCCACACCAGAACTCTTCTCCACCCCAGAACTATTTCAGTGGGAAATACCCCTCCCCTTCCCATGTGAAGCACTAACCAAAGTTACTTCTGGGAGCTCCTTGGAGAAGAGAGTGAATGCAAGGCCTTTGTCTTAGGCTCACTCACTGGGCTTCTCAGTCTAGGCCCCATCTCCACCACAGCCAGTTACCTGTTTACTGGATTTTTCTCCTCTTTCTGAGCTCATCCCTTCACCTGAGCTAGTTATTATCATCAGTGATCTCAGCTGGCTCCTCATTACTCCACAAAGATAGAAGAGTAGGATATCCTGGCCACACATTCCCTTCTTCAGTCTCCGTGTCACCTCTGTATTGACTAAAAATCTGCATCCTTCAGTATCCATACCAAACCAGATGCCCCAAGTCACAGTCTCATATGGAAATTTAGATCCTTCTCAACTTCTCTGTCACTTCTTCTTCCTAATGCAAAGTTTCCAGCTGCTCTGTAATCGTATCCCTTCGCCTACTCCTATTTTAAACAATTCCATGCTGAATTAAAATGCTTCTTTCTCAGTGCTCCTGGGAGCCTGGGTCACCCAGAGTGGTGCAGATCCCAGCCCTTGGTTCTGGCACTAGCCAGTGCTCTTCATCATTGGGAAAGTCAATGTTTGTCCCTGGTGTCCTCAGCTGAAGCAGTCAGCAATAGAGGGGTGGTGGGTTGGAAGCCTGTGCAGTCTGGTTAACAGCATGCTGGTTAGCATCACTCTCTTGTGGGTGCAAATGGTGTGAGCACACAGGGTGAAAATGAAAGGTTTGAGCATGTGCAGTAATCTCTTCATAATAATTTCTTCATCTCTTCAGAGGTGGCACTTATTTGCACAGGAGAAGCCTCTGCAGAGTAAACACAGGGTTGGGTTTTTCCTGAACACATAGAGGTTGCTCAGATTGGGGCCAACTTTTAGAAAACTGTTAAGAGAGATATAACTGCTGCAAACACATTTCAATACCCCAAATGTTGCCTTTTCTTTTTAACCTGTACAACAATCTCTTTCATCTCCTCATTTCACTACAGAAATGAGTTTAGTTTCCAAGAATATGTCAGCAGGAGGCTGAACATCAGGAACATCACCATCTTACAGCTTCAGTTTGCCAGGATCTTAGGACCTTTAACAGGATCTTCTGAAAGAAAGTTGCAGGAAATCTCAATAACTGGCAGAGTCAATGAGCTCTGAGACTTGCAGTGGAGAGCAAAACGGAGCTACAGAGCAGAATATTTAAGACAGGACCTCGAGTTTTAGAGCTGCTTAAAGTCTTCTGAAGGCAATGCCAGGATAAGGTGCCCATGGAGTTAGAAGAGTAAAGAAGGAGGAGTGTTAAGGCAGCAAAAAGGGTGTGAAAGACGGACTGGAAATCTGTTTGCTCATGATGGGAATTGTGGCTCAGTTCCAGGTAGGAGTGGATGGAAAACCCTCTTCTACTTCCCTAGTGAAGACAAATTTCTCTGCTACAAGAGGGCAAAAAAAAAATGACATGGAGGAAAAGAGACATAGATGAAGGGAAGAGAAAGGCAAAATGTTTTTGTGGGTTTTTTTTCCCTCAAAAAGTATGATGTTTTAGTTGATTTTAAGGAGAAATTTACTGAACAAAATTATTAACTGAATAATATCACTACAAATAAATCCTATAGGCCATTTTCACCCCATTATACAACTTCATCTAACTTACAGTAAATGATGACAACTCAAACAGCTGTAGAGCTTTCTGACAAGATTCATATGTAAATATCTGAAGCAAAATAATCAGGACAGATGTGATTTTAGGCAGATTTGGTATGTTGCAAATTTGAGGCAGAGTTATGATTAAGTTTTAAATGATAGACAATTTGGGTATCAGCAAGAATTCTAATGCAGAGGAAACACTGAGATTCAGTCTTTGGGGGATATTTATGTTCTGTTGAAGAGAACTCAAACCATATTGGCTTATTTGGAAAATTTAGTTGTAACTGAAATAGAAGCTAAAACCAAACCATTTCTCTTTTTATACTGGACCCAGAAGGAAGGTAATGGCTGGAATTCAGACCTAGATTTACTTCCCCTGTCTGTGTAACCATGAACAGATTTAGAAGACATTTCAACATCAAACTCCAATGAAATAAAGAGAATTAGTCTGGGCTTTCATTCCTCTGGATGCAATTTGGGCTGAGTAAATGCAGATGTCTATGATGTGATAAACACTTCTTCACAGTCAATAGAGAGGAGAAGTAATTTCGTAGGTCACGATTTGTTTCCGTGAAGTTCATGTTTAAAATAGGTCAGATGAATCACTGAATAATGTTGTTTCTGTCTTTTGTCTCTAAAAGGAGCTGAGGGCTCTTAGCTCAGCTACAGGAGCATGGACCCTTCCTGTTTTGGAAAGGTAGCTGACAGCTAAAACTGTTAAATTTGGAAGGTGCTTAGACACTGGTCTAGGAACGTCAAAGTGCTATAGATAGATTTGAAATGTCAGCCTGGAACACACTTTGTTTCCTCTCAAAATTCAAAGGGATTCCACTCAGATGTGATTTCCACAGCACATTGTTAGGACTTCCCATTTCTGAGAATTGTTTTGGTTTTCTGGGATCCAATGGAAGCCATTGATGTGAGGGAGGATTGGGAATTCCTCAAAGGAAAGTGCAAGCCCCAGTCACCAAGCAGACCTGTGATAGGCCCCTGCACAGTCACCCCTTTTCTTTTGCCATTTGACTTACTGTGCCACAGGCCAAACACATTTTAAAAACTCTAGCTGAATGTGAATGAAATAAGGCTCCTGCTTCTCTGCTGGCCCTCATGGCATGTCTGGAAGAAAGGTGTTGGCTCACTCAGGGACTCTCTGAGCTGCGACAAACTACACAGAGTCCTTGGTTATGCATTTCTATTCCTTCCTGCTCCCTCACAGTTTCTCTGGAGCCTCTTCTCTGGGTTGGGACACTGTCCTTGCCCCCTGTCTACTCTCCTTACCATCTGGAGTCGCTCACTTCCCTTAAGGCAGTGAATAATTTTCCACACACCTGCTCTGGTCACTGAAAATATGATGTGAACTGGAGCAAGCAGACCAGAGCCGTCTTCACAAGTACATTTAACGATTTTGTCCTGTAAGCAGGGGATTTCTTTTTCCATTGCCTTTGTTGATCCCGGTTCCTTCCTCAACATGTGCTCTGATGGCAGCTCCCAAGCCTTTTCCCTCTTTGAAGACACTGACTTTTTGTGCTGTCCTTTATCCAGTGGTTTGGGGAATTCTAAAAGTTGTAGAATTTCTATGTTGGGCAAACTGCACAATGTGCCAGCAGGCCTGACAGTGTCTTTGACTCACACTGTTGGTGGATTTTTCTGCTGGTGTTTTTTTTTTCAACACAAGTCTTACAAGAGTATTATAGATCTCTCCTGCTATCATGTCCTTAGCAGCACTCTACCATCAGAGACAGTAATGGCAGAAAATATTTATTTCACCATCTTGTTCATCCCTCTGCTATTGCACAATTATTCCCTGGGGAGCACTTCAGGATCTCATCCAAGAAGTTTTTATGTTTAGCTTCAATCTCATAAGCAGCTCTGCGAGCATGATAGTGCAAGGCTCATTGTCAGCCTTTCAGCCATTTCAAAAATTAATTTGCCAAAAGTACAAATAAAAGGTTATTTTATTTCCCTTCCAGGCAGTCAGACCCATAAACCATTTGAAACATCAAAGCCAAACTGCATTTCTTCTGGCTCTAACTTCATTAGCCAGAAAGCATCTGCAACTGGAAATGAATCTGCAGCTGTGTTGATGGTTTGCAATCCAGAATTAAAAATCACTTCACTTTCTCATAACTCTGTTAGAACTCTATAGCAGGCAAGAAGGGAAGGGAAAATATATTGTAATAATTATGGGTAATAATTTTAGAAGAGTGATCTTTATTGAGTAATGTTTGTATGTATCAATATTTCAAGGAACTCAATTTTTAACAGTCCCTTTAGGTAAGATATGAATCATAGTTAATTCAGATCAAGTTAGATTATATGTACTTACTTCATTAGTGGTAAGAGAGAGCAGGGACAGGTGATCAGCATAGGTCAGTAATGCAGCAGACAGATTTCTTCTCTTGAGCTACCATGGGATAAGAAACAACTTTTTATAGTCTGTGCCTCTGTGACACTTCTCTGAGGAAACACCATTTACTGGTTTCTGGGCTTTGCCTTATAATTGATGCAGATGATAAGAGGCACCTTTGGGCTATAGGCAGACCCCAAATCCTCATTTTGTTGAATACAGGGAAAATGCATAACGCAGAGTCCCACCCTATCCTTGGAGTATAAGACATTCTATGGGATAGTCACTCACACTCAGTCACTGGGCTAGTATGAGGATTAGTTCATGCTTCTTGAATGTGTTTTCAAGAGCTTCAAATGTGCAGTGACAAAGCTCACATGGCCAGAAATAGTCAAAACTACTGCAGGTGAAATGTGTTTCTCAGACCCTTAAGACAGATCAACCCAGAGATAAATAAATGCCATGTGGAGGCTTTTCCATGGCTTTGATCAAAGAACAGGGGGTTTTATTGCTTTATTAAAACCCACAGGTCTCTTATTCCCCTCATCCACCCATCATCACACATAGTTCAGCTGAAAAGGCACAGAGCTTGGAAGGCCAGATTTCCTACTTTCCCTTTTCCCATCACTTGCACCCAGGGCTTGCTGCCATGGGCTCGGCCTTGCTCAGAGGGTTTTTAGCTGGGAAAGTCCCTTGCTAAGGCTCAGCTTCTGGAGCATGATTGGCATGATGAAGAAGGGCAGGGCTGAGCATTTGTACCAAGGCTGGAAGCATTAGGCTCTGTGGTGGGATTGCACAGGGAAGTTCACAATCCCATGGGCATGTTTGCTGTCAGGCACATGGTGGAGGCAGTCTGGATCCTTGGGATACCTGTGCAGAATTTGGTGTTGCTGGCCCAGGCTTTGCAGGGTGGCAGAGGGACAGGAGGACCCAGATGGGGAGTGGGACTGCTCTCTCAGTGGTGGAGCTCAGGCTGTGGGCTGCAGGCACTCCTGCCCACCTGCGAGCAGTGCTCAGTGCTGCTCAGGTCCTGATCATGCACCACAACACTGAAAAACAATTTTGTTTTAAAAGAGTCTGTGCCCCTTGGAATGTACTCCCTCCTTCTGGGCTGAGCATTTGCAAAATGTTACTTAATAGAGCCATAATATGAAATCCCAGCTCCAGACGCATGCGGCTCGTGGTCCAAAAATAATCAAAATCTGAGGCTGGAACCACATGCCAGTTTTGCAACTGGCTCTGTGACAGCACTTGAACTATAACCACAGAATCAATCAGCTCAGCTCTTTGGGAGGTTGAAATCCAGGCCAGATTTTGAAGTCTGGGACCTCTCTTCAGTAATTCACAGCATACAAAAAGAAATTCCATAATAAGCCTGGTTTAGCTTCCCTAAAACCTTTGGGTCAACAAAGAAGCACTTCCACATGTTCAGGTCTATTGGGTCCCTCTGCTCTCTTTATGATGAAATCTTTGCACAAGCGTGAAGTGTGACAAGTCACTATTTTTCAAACTTTTTGCATGGATTTTAAGCTAGCTCCCCTTCTTTTGTCTGAAGAGGGATGGGTCCAAAGGAGGGGGGTTTGGGTGGGCAGAGAGGCAGCTCTATACACCGACTGCAGTGGCAGCAGTGCAGTGAGTGACATTTCTTTTCTGATCTCCTTGACGAGCTGTTTCATTCTGGGTTTGTTTTTGCAGCAGTGGATCTCTCCCCTTGCCTGGGACTTCTGGGACCTTTGTCCTGCAAATATTTCAGAACCATAAAAAGCTTGAAAAACAAGAGTGACTGCAGGATATTAAATGCTTGTTGCTTTTAAATAAGCAGATGGTACTTTTACCAAATGCTATCACTTTGGCCATATTTTTCTTGTGCTGTCATTTTTTGATGGCTTGTTTTTACTGTAGGAAAGGTCTGTGAAGCAGCTGCCAGCAAAGCGATGGTAACTGGATAGCATCTGTACATTTGAAAACTTGTTAAATGATATGTGAGGGAAGTCTATTAAAGCATGTTTGTCAGGAGTTCAAAGTTATTTCATGCAGGGAATTGTTCTGTTGCAGCCTACATCTGCCTTTTTTTATTAAAACACAGAGTTAAATTATTGTTAAAAGGAGCGCTGGAAATGTTATTGGAACAAATATCACGAGCTGTCACGAGTGATGTGGTGGCTGTGCAGTGAGGCACGGACCTGCCTGAGCTGTACATCCCAGCTCTTGGGGAACAGCCTCCTTTGAAGCTGCATCTCAGAGCTGTGTCAGCTCACAAAGTGAAGCAGCAATGAACATTTATATCTGCGTGGGATAAAAGTGATGAGAAGGACCAGCTTTTAGAGGTCAAAAAGGCTCCATGTGGAAACACAAAGGATGCCATGTGAAATGTTTCATCAGAAATATTCTTAGCAACCACCAGTTTTCAGCACCACGTGTTTTGTTGCCTGGAGGTAAGAGCTGGGAAGTCCTTCTGCAGCTCTTTTGAGAGGTCATAAATCTTCCTGATGGGAAGAACAACTACTAAGAGTTTCCCATCCATCTTTTGATTGCCACTAGCCCTTTCTCAAAAATTTTATGCTTTATCAAAATATAAGTAATCTTTAATTAGCTTTGCTATTTAGATACACTTTCAGGTGATGATCTACCTGCACATCACACCAAGAGAGTATCAATTTGAGCTACACATATATTTTGTAGACAATAGCATGCTGAGACTGACAGCATGCCCGAGAAATTGGCTGTTACAATCATGCCTAATTGCTGGATACCTTAGACCTTAAGTGATATATCCAGATTTCCCAAATCTGAACCTGAGATTGATAAGAATGTCCATGTCCTTTTGTCTAAGATGAGCTAAAAGAAACCATGGAAGTGTTCGGTTGTGTGTATATGAAGCCGGTTTTAGGGTTTTTAAAATTTTATTTTACTTTTTAAAATTTTTTCTATACCATACAATTTAACATGACATAACACTCTACTTTTAGCCTAATTATATCTATGTTCTCGCTTGACGGCTTTCTTCAGAACTTAAAACTGGGTGGAGTATTGAGTTGGTTGGCCTGGGAACTAAGTCCCTGTTTATGCAGAGAACACCAGGTGCCTTTGAGGTGTGCTTGTGGATCTCCTGTCCTGCTCTGACTGCAGGGAGGAGCCCTGTGCCTGCTGCCTTGCTCACAGGAAAGCTGCCCACTTGCCAAGGCTGGGAAGGCCAGTGAAGCAGAGTATGGAAAGCACCTTGGGATGACTGCAGGAGCCATCATTAGCTACTCATGGGATCCTCATGTGTGGGCCATGAATGATACTGAAGTGGCTGCTCAGGAGCAGCAGGACACGGAGCCAGAGACAGGAGTGGAGACAAGGCTGCTTACAGCATGGGGGCAGGGAGGGCAGGCTGGTCAGGGCAATCAGGGCTGTGACTGGTCTCAGAGCCCTGGCCCTGCTCTGTGCAAGCTCACCCATTATCCAGAGGGGCTGACCCTGCCCTGCAGGAGGGCTCTGCCCTGGGTGCTGTCACATAAATCCCCCTGTGACCTTCACACCTGCTCTGCTCCTGTGACTTCTAGCCCTGTCATCTTCGCCTGAACTCTCAAAAGCCCTGAGCCAGCGTCCTCGAAAGTCATTTGGATTCTTTCCATTGGCTTCAGTTTTGTTGGAGCCAGCCAGATACTGGGAGGGCTTTTCCTGGTCTCCCAGCACTGCTGATGAGCGTGCTGCTTTTTTCACCCACAAGAAAGGCCACAAATCAGTGGAGAGATTCAGGTCAGGTGGCAGCCAGCAAAGTTTGCTTGCAAATGGCTGGAGGCACTTCAATTATTAGAAATTAAAACCTCACCATGTAGGGATGGAAACAATTCTGTCTGCAAGTGCAATAGGGTCTGTTAGCCAGAAAATACTGCTCTGCTTTTGATTAATTCTTATTCTTTAATTAATCCTCTTGGTTTGTTATCCTTCTTGGAACTTTTCTGGAATAAAAAAAAATGACAACTCTAGGCAATCCAGTATGTTTTTGCCTGGCTCAACCTGCACATGTTTGTATTTGGCTTTCCCTGGCTGCAGGGAGAGCAGTAAAAGCCGTGCCTCAAGTCATCAAAGTACTGCCTGCATGCCAGGGACTGCCCTGGGCTGGCCATGCCCCAAGGGAAATGCTCTGCCTTATGGGAATGATCCACATGCTTTGGGCTTCCCACGAGGAACAGGCTGACCTGTGGCTGGACTGGAGCTGCACCCCATACTCATAACGGAGAGGGTTTGGGTTTCTGGAGCGCCAGTTCCCTTTTCTGCTGGGGTCCTTGGCTCCCCTCTCTATCCTTGAGCTCAATAAGTAAAAGGGACGGGTTTTCTTTAACAGGAAAAAGCCACTTGGCTCTATTTGTCATTCTTCATTAACCTTATCTCAGTCCCTCTTTATCCTCCTTTCTCCTGTGTTGCCTGGTCAATGTAGTTCTTAATACTTCCTCCCCTGATAAAGATGTCTTGTTCAAAGTGTATTTATATCACCAGTTCCAACTGCCTTACATGGCAATGCGACCCTTTGTCATCGGCATGGTTGCTGTTTTCTCAGGCTCGGGCCGGGGGGCAGGGTTATAAAAGTGCCCTGTACATATGGTGAGGCCCATCCCTTCCCAGGAAACATCTCCAGGCTTCAGCCTTGCCTCAGCAGATCATGCCTGTGGGATCACATGAGGGCGGGGAGGCTGGGCGGCCTGAGGGGAAAGCAATGCCCAGAGCTCAGCTCTCCAGCCCCGGCTCCTCAGCAAGCTGGACCCCAGGGATGGCAATGCAAAAAGCAGAGCTGAGGAGACCTGACTACCAGTTGCTCCACCCAATACTGATATCTTCTTCCATTTTGCCTGGTTGTGCTCCGTTGAACACCCTTGTCACAGTGTTTGGTGTCCTTTGCCGTGATGGTGACACCGAGTGCTCTGGCTGTTTTCAATTACTGGGACGGCCTTGCTTAAGTGTCACACTTGCAACATCACTGCAGGCTCTTGCTGGACTGCAGCAGGAGCCTCACCCTCTGTCAGCATTCCTCACCCTTTCAGACATTTAACTCTGAGAACTTTGGGATTTATTTTCCTTCTCTTCCTGTCCTTTGTTATAGAGATTAGATATGGCAGGGAGCTTTGTCAACATAAGCACTTGATTTCCAGTGTCACCCTGCAGAGATTTAAAGCACCACCTAACAAGAGCATGTGGCCAGACTTATGGTAGAATTTTCTCTGGAAAATAGATTGTGAAAATTGAGAAATAAAAATCAAGGAGAAAGAAAGGAAAAAGGAACAAAACCTGAAGAATTTTAAAAATATTTGGAAGCTCAGGTCAGTTCTAATACGGGCCAGGGGAGTCTACAAGGAGGTAGGACACAAGTTTTGTATGTTTGGTTTCTGAGATTGGCTTTCATGGAAACAGCAGGATACAAAATAGTTTTGGTCAGGAATCTCAACACCTGTCCCACCAGCTCAGTGCAAGGTAGATAGTCCAGGCTGTCAGTGTTAGTCCTGACTCCATATTCCCCTGACTGAAGTTCCAGCTTGGGTTTCAAGCCTGTTACTTGCAGATACAAGGCATGGTAAGGTGAACCTTGCAGCTTGAGGATGTGTTGTGTGTTGTCCCTGTGGGCAGAAACTTCTGTCATTTTGCTTTGGGGCAGGGTGCTCATCTCGGGTTTGATTCAAGGGTACTTTGAGAACCTCAGGTTCCTTTCTGTGAAGAAACAGATGTGCAAGGGCAGGAGTGTGGTGTTCATTGAGGAGCAACCTCTGGATGGGGTTGTGGCTGCTGAGCCACAGCTGGTTTAGGCATGGCTTGAGACATCTTGAGTGCAGTTACACAGATGGCCCATATTTTAACATCTGCTGTGGGATTCAGTTGCATGCTAAAACACGAGTGTCAGTGTGTACGTGAGGCCTAAGTGTCCATACTCCTTTTATACTCAATAGAAATCCAGGTAATGCACACCTTGGAGCTTGCTGTATAACTTGGTGTTCCCTGGGTCACCTGGTAGTTAGTCAGCTGAGTAATTTCCAGACTCTGTTCACTGTAACTTTATTGGAGGCACCATCCATGTTTACTGTAATGAGAGCATAGTCCCTAGTTGACATACAGACACCTACAAATGGTGCTTGAACCCCACTCCAGTTTCTTTTGTAGTGCACACCTCTACTGCCAGTTAAATTTTAGGAAATTTTGTAGATGTCAAAATTTATTATTGAGATTATTTTTTACCAAATCCCCCAAGAACAAAATTATCTTCTAGGCACCTGAGTTCAAGAGGTGTTATTATTCTTGACCACTGTTGTTATTCTCAGATTTCACCCTCAGTTAGGTTTGTCTGGTTCTGGATATGGAATAGAAACCTAATACCAAAACATTTCTCCAAGCTTTGCTGGCTTCTCTGTGAATACCGTAATGTGTGACTCATGCTCTTTGGCAAGGATAAGAAGCTGGATTTAAAATATGGTTTTGTACATCTTTTTATTTCCAAATAAAACCTGATGGAAAAATAGTATTTATCCCTGCACTTTATGTGTTAACTGATACAGTGACTTGGTTGCAGTAAAAAACTTTCATTTGCTATATCCAAAAAAACCCTCAATATTTTTACCAAGCATTTTTGAGTCTGAAAAATCTGCCTAGGTTTCTTGTTACAGCAACCTTTTCTGATTAGCCCTGGCAGGAGAATACTTCTCTGCTGTCCTGGTGTCTCAAAACCAGGTTTGTGCCACCTGAGAGGGCGTTTGGGGTGCATCTCACCAGCGACTGGCAGGAGCCATAAAGCTTCTGACCTTTAAACACCAAAGCAAAATCTGAAATCTCTGCGTGTAAATATTCACAACTGTAAATCTCAGGCTGTGTTTTTAACCTTGTCTTTAATTAGACACCGGGGTAATATCAGAGCAGAAATAACCCGGTGTGTCAGCGACGCCCGCAGCAGCAGACGCAGATGCCGTTTGGCAGCCCGGCTTCCTCCAGCACTCACATTCCTTCTGTGTGCACTCACCTTCCCTGCTGGTGCACAGCTCTTCACCCAGGGCTCCAGGCTGGGATAGGGAAAATTTCTGAAAGAAATTCATGAGGAAAAATGCAGCTTGGTAAAGCTGGAGCCAGCAGAATCAGAAAGAAAAGGAGATGAATGTTTCATCTATACAAAATATTTTATAAACCCATGTCAGACAATGTTGTGTGGCTCATACTCCAGAAAACGGGATCTGATTGTTGCTTTTCACACCTGTGCCGTTGCCATCTAAGTCAGGGCCTGCAAGTGACCTTAGAGATGTCACTTAAACACTCTCTCAGTTCTTTCAAACTACAGAATTATCCTTCCTTCTGCTCCTTGCTTTTCCTTCTAGGTTACACCAGCCAGGTAGAGGGACAGCACCTCAGCACTCTGATAACCTGGTCACACAGCTTTTGGCTCAAAGCTGGCTTCCATCTCACCTGCCCTGAGCCCTGGCAAGGGAGTTCACGTCTGCCCAAGCTCTCCCAGGCAGATTTATCCGCAGTGACCTGGCCTGAAGACTGGAAGTCATCAGTCTGTCACACTGTGCAGGCTAATTTGTCCTTCTTTGCTAGAGGAAAATGGTGTGTGAAAAGAAGGCTTTTTGTCCAGCTTTACTGAGCACGACATTCACCTATGAAATACTTCACTCTCTTCAACATTAATGTCCTTGCTATTATGGGGATTGCATTCTGCTATAAGGACTTTGAACAGTGCTTATCTCGGGGGAATGCTAATCTGAACTACTCTGTACAGGTGCTACTCTGAGAGTGACAATTATAATACAAAGTTTTGCAAAGAACAGTAACTTAAAAGCCCTTGCTTTCCACATTTAATGTCATTTTTCATTCCCTAGTGTTTAGGGATGTTCAGTTTTTTTTTTTTTTCTAGTGGCTGGTTTTAGCTTTACTAGGATGTTCAGTATGTGACATTTTCCCAGAGGAAGGGCTCTTTAAATCAGTGCAAACAGTGACTGCTCTGAAGGGAAATATAAAGCCTTTCTCATTTGCCTCCAGATGGGGAATATTCATCAAAAGTAAACTGAAAATATTTTAATCCAGACATGACCTTGCAGCTGAGACAAAAACAACAATTGTTTGCAGTGACAGGGGCTGAGTCACCTTTTGAGAGGACTGATCTGGACAGGAAGGGTTTGCCTAATTTCCTAAAGGTGCTCAGAGAGTCAATTAGTCGAAAAACCTCTAATAGCCAGGCTCCAGTCAAGAGAAAAAAAAAGCTTCATTTTTTTGTCTTGAGCTTTATCCCAGCTTTTTGTTATCCCCCAAAGCAGGAGCAATATCTCAGGAAAGAAACATGGGCTTCACCACTGCTACCAGGAGCTCCCTCTGTGCTCATGGAGACTTGAAGCCTGGGGAAAGCAAGTTGAGTTGGACTTGCATTGTCTTTACATTCAGGTTCAGACACGGAATCACAGTGAGTAAGTGGGAGGTACGGAACACTGAGACCTCATCCACAGGGAAACCAGGGAATTTCTTAGCTTGCCAGAGAACATATAATCACAGAACCATAGAAAGATCATCTAGTCTCAAGCCCCTGCCATGGGCAGGGACACCTTCTGCTAGACCAGGTTGCTCCAATCCCCATCCAGCCTGGCCTTGAACACGGCCAGGACTGGGACATCCATTACTTCTTTAGGCTACATAATCCAGTGCCTCACCACCCTCTGAGTAAGGCATTTCTGACTAACTAATTTAAAGATGAAATAAGATGCTTTTAGATGCCGCTGTCCTGTGAGTTCTGAGGATTCCAAGCTTTTCAGGACAGGAATAGTAGGATTGGTGCCAGATCAGTATCCAAGTGAGCGCTCTACAACTTTTCACCTTTTTGCTTGAAATCATCCAAGCCATTGCTGCCTGCAAAATGATTTGCAGTGATGCTCAGAGGTGCTTGTAAAGCATGTTTATGCTCACTGACCCTGGACTTGCTGTCTCAAGCACTCTCACACTGATATGAAGGTGAGGTGCAACCAGGAGTATTTCCCAGACAGGCTCCAGGCAGAAGCCATGGTTTCAGCTGTCCCCTCACTGCTGAAGAAAAACAATTGGAACACCCCAGTGCTGGGGCCCTGCTGCAGCACTGCTCCCTCATGGTGCCCTGAGGCACCCCAGAAGGCAGAGGAAGCCCTCAGAAATGGCATACTAGTCTTAGGAGAGGCCACAGCCAACAAAGATTTATTTTTTATGCCAATAGAGAAGTCCTTATGCTCCTGATGAAGTATTAAATCTTTCCAGTTAGTTTTGCTATGCTTACTCTCTGAGAAGTCAACTTCCACACACAGCAAAAGAAGCAATAAAGCTAAAAACTACAGCCTGAAAAGCTTCTGAAGATGTTTGAATAGGTTATTTGCTGGTGATGGGGGAGGCACTGCAGTCCCAGCCGTGGAAAGAAAAGAAGCATCAGCAAATAACCACATCATGGTTCATAAATGAATTTTTCACACATAGACCAAAGCAAGGCAAAGAAGAAACCACCACTTTGAAAATGGGAAAGGAGAATGGAAATGGAAAGGAAGAAAAATGCGGAAAAATGGGAATGAAGAGGAAAATGGAAAATTCTCACAATATTTGGGAGAATTAGAGGTGCTGAGCCCGCTGAACACACAGCCAGGAATGAGCAAACATTTATTGTTTCATATCTGGGCAAGTGGTGTGTAGCTACTATTCTTTTGAGCCCAAAATGTCAGTTTAAGCTAGGGAGTCTGAATGAAAGCAGGATGAGGATTAGGATTGAGGTGGAGTTTTGTTCAACTGAAAGCATGCAAAGCTTGGGGATTTTGCATATGGTGGCTATTAAGTGACTTTGGAAACATGGAAATGTGTCTGGCCCTTACTTATACAACAGATTGAATTCCTGTGAGTGCACAGGATCTCACCAACTGACTTGGCTGACTAAAATAGACTTGCCCTGTTCTTCTCCTTGAGAGCACTGCAGGGACAACACAGGCAGAAGTGGGTTTCTGGTTTATGCACTAGAAACACTTCTTTTTTTATTTTTTGTGAGTACAAATATTATTGGTGGTGGAAAAGTGAGAGAAACTTAAACACAATTTTCAGATTCAGGTTCAGTTTGTAGACTGCAAGAAGAATGGGGTGAAATCCTGAACCCACTAAGTTATGCTACTGGGTTCAGTGAAACCATCCTTGACTTTTTGTGAAAGTGGCTCTCGTGCTTCAAAGACAATCAAGGCAAAGATAACCCTGGCTTATTCCTGTCAGTAGCTGTTTAAAGGACAACTGACTTTTCAGATGGAAATTTGTGACTCATTCGGGTTTAAAACAATAAGAATTCATTGAGCAGAAAAAAAAGATTCTCTTGGTCTCAAATGTTGAAAAGTATAGAGACCAGAATATATCAGATATATGGATAAGGCAGGCTGGAAAGCCTTCTCTTAGGTATTCCCTTCCCCTTCTCCTTCTCCTTCTCCTTCTCCTTCTCCTTCTCCTTCCCCTTCCCCTTCCCCTTCCCCTTCCCCTTCCCCTTCCCCTTCCCCTTTCCTCACAGGGATCACAGATGAGAATAACCTCATCCAGCGAGGCTGTCTGTACATCATTCCATAAGAAAGGCCCAAAGGGTTGGTTATGTTCTTCAGTATCCTGGCTCCAAGGTTTTTTAAAACTTGGTGTTGTGATGCCATGTGGAACTAATAAATTTCCTTTTATTTACAAGAATCTCATCTTGGACTGTATTTTGACTTTGATTATATTAGAAATGACTCTTTTCAAAGACCCATCTCCATGTGACTCCTGCTTCCATGGCAGCCTGCAGCAGTGTTGTGGCTGTCCTGGCTTCCACACAAGCTGCTTTGACTTGGCCCCAGTTTGCGTTGCTTCAATTCAGCCCAGTGCTATCCCACACTGGTTTCACTGCTAAATATTAAATATTCCTTATGTCATTTGTGGCTTCATGAGGATTTTTGTTTTCCAGTGATAAAGGGGACAAGGGAATGGTGGGGGATAAAGGGGAGGGAGTGTTTACTGGCAGCTGAATGCCTTCCCAGACTTGTCTTGGCTTTCCCTCACACACACTTTGATTTTGCTAACATTGTCCCTCTAGAAACATGTTGCTTTTTGGAAGCTGATTTGCCCGTATAGAGCAACACAGATCTCTGTCAGAATGTCTGTGGAGCTGAAAGACATCTCTTTTTTGGGATGTTTGTTTCACACTCTTGTACCATATGCAATTTGCTGGTGAGGGTTAGGCTGTGTAGAGCAAAAGGAATTGCTATAAAACATATGGTTATTGTCAGAGTCCCACAGAACTACGTGAAAGATGCTCTAGACTGCATGTAATGGCATTATTTCCCAGTACTGCTGACACTGGTCCAATCTTGGTATTTTGCTTTGTTTTTTCCCACTCTTGCAGAAGGGGTGAACACTTGCCCTGAGAGTGAGTGCATGCACTGGGAGGAGGAGGAGGTAAAGGCTACGAAGGCAGCAGGGATGAAGCACTGTGTGACTCCAAGAAAGAGTGGTCCCTGCCTTCACTCCAATTTGAGTTTCCAATTAATTGCAATACTTTATGTAAGAGGGCAGGAAAGAAGAAAAGTGGCTTGGATCCACATTCTCTCCCCATTGCTTTGTGTCCCAGACTCCTGCTGAATACAACGTGGCTGGCATCAAGAACTGTGACCTTCAAGGCTGCTAACAGAAAACCTGGTGTCTTATCTGATGGAGACATGGAGAGGAAGGGCTAATATTTGGATTTCTACTAACAGTAGTAATGCTTCAAAAGACTCGCCTTTCACCTAGACTACAAGTGACAGCAGACTAAAGGTGACTGGCAGACAGCATAGAGAACCACTTGACATTTTAATTCTTAGTGTTTGTCTTTCTATTAAGAAAATATTTTTAAAATAAACACTTTAGATTTGAAAGAGACCCTTTTGATATGATTAAAACAAGCCTCGTAGACCTGACGTGCTCGTTTCCTGTCACAGGACTGAGGCTACCTGCTGTCAGCCCAGATGTTTTCTCCAGGCCAGCAGCACAGGATGAACTTGTCAGCAGCCTCTTGTTGCACAGATCAGGGGAGCAGGGTGCCTGACAGCTGGGGCCCAGTTAGCTGCCTCCAAAGCTGGCAGTGTGCTGGGCAGAGGACATTGCACAGAAGCTCATCAGCCTTGCTCATGGCAGGGTTTCTCAGTGAAGCAATTGCACTGATGCCAAGGTCGTGTCTGCACTGCTCTGCACCCCATGGATGTACAGGCTCAGTGGATGCTAAATCACATTCCCCTGCAGTAATTCATTGCACCAAAATCTGCACAGTCAGGTAGGACTAACAGGGCCTCCACGGTGAGGGAACCACCACTGGGAATGGCCTGGCAATGGACACTCCTGGGATATGCTTGAAAGAAATGAAAAGAGGAACGGGATGAAAGAGCAACACCTTAGATATTATAGAATCACAGAACAGTTTGGGTTGGAAGGGAGCCTTGGAGATCATCTTGTTCCAACCCCTGGCTGTGGCCAGCGTCACTTTCCACTAGCCCAGGTTGCTCAGGGCCCCACCCAGCCTGGCTTCGGGATATGAACAGATCAGAAGTACCCCATGAAAAAACTGTTTCTCAGATAGGCTTAAACCAGCACTAACAGCACAGAAAGCCGAAACTTGCAAAGCAAATGTATGTCGAAAGTAACTGTCCTGCTTTCACCCCTGCTAATGAACAGAGCAGCCATTTCCTGCAGTAGCTGAAGTGATTTTCAAGGATAACCTAGGCAGGCATTTCATGCTAATCTAATCTGTGAGCGAGGGCTATCAGACACTGACAGCCCCGTTTGCCAAATTCAGGCTGACTAATGCTTCCCTGACCTTGGCTCCTGTTACCATATGAATCCGCACAGTGCAGGAGAATTGGCAGCGTGACAGCAAGACAGGCACTTCATCTTCAAGGCATTTTATTTAGCATTCCTGTGAAAAGTGGGGGTATTAAGATGCCTGGTTTACAGAAAGGGTAGAGGTGACAAAGGACTGTGCCCTGGGCTGGGGGCCGCCTGCTTTTGGGGCTGGAATTCCAGCTCAGGAATGTCCTAAAATGAAACCCTCTCTGCATCTCCGTCTTGTGGTCACAGAAATGACAGCCTCGTCCTTTTCTAATATTGCAATGCCCTTTTTTCCCCCCTCTTATTGGAAAATAATCTCATCAAGGCAGGAATCACCTTCATTTAATGTCTTCTCACAGCTTCTGTGAAGCTTTAGTCAGGAATTGTGTCAAAGCACATAGCTGGGATTAACTCCTTGGGCTCCTTTATCCTAGTATAAAGCAGAATTTGGATTGAGAACTCCAGCAGGGTGGAGTGCTTTTTCTTAAATTTCTTTTAGGAACTGTTCAAGGCTCTAGAACACCCAGGAGAAGCAATTAAAAGAAAAAAATCAAAAGGCCTAAAAATGGTATTTTAAATCCAGGATATTTTCACAACGGCCTGTTAGCACTGTGATCCTTTGCCTGCTTTCTGGGGCAGAGGGAGGCAAGAATTTGATTTCTTCTTTTTTGGTAAAGGAATAGTACACACTGTTTCCCTCTGCTGAAAACAGTTTTAGCGTGAATTAGACAAAAAGATCTCAGAAGCAGACTTCATGTTGAACCAGAGATTTCTCCTGTATTCCAGATAGAGAGGTGTCACCGTGTTGTTGTTTTTCTCTTTGGCAGGGGGGCCAGGATCCATCGGGAGCAGCTGCTGCTGCTGCTGCGTGTCAGAGGCAGCCTCATCAAAAACTCTTCCTGAGTGGAAGCAGTTGGGTTTGCTTCCAAGGCTTCCTCCCTGGGCCTCCCAGAAACCAGGCTGGCCCTGGCTTAGCTTTCTTTCTAACAAGTGAACCAGTGAGAGAAAAATAAAAGCCGAGGTGTAAACAGAGTCTTTTCTTTTCCTCATATGATCCTGCAAAGCACTGAGTATTTTGACCCCGCTCTAATAAAACACTCCCTTAATGCCATGCACAGAGCAATTCCTTAGAGTTCACTGAGTATTCACTTAAGATTATGCAGATTTGGGTCAGTACTTCGCTGAATTCAGCCCAGGCCCCTGACCAGCAGCTGTGGGGAGCAGCTTGTCTGTCCCGGGGAGCACAGGCGGCTCTTCTCAGCCGTGGTATAACCATTTATAGCTCCGGTTGGGCTTGATGCATTCATGGAACTCCCTCTGGTGGATGCCTTTCTGGGACTTTTTCGTCCATGGAGCTCCTTTGCTGAGGCCTTTTTCCTATGAACAGATTGTTAGCGGGAAAGGAAGTGTTACATTTTTTGTTTTACAAACTAGGATTAAGGGGTTAGATTTCCCTGTAAACCACTGAGGCTATTCAGCACTGAACTCCAAGTTTTTTTTGTAAACTTCCCCTCAGTTTTCCTCCACCCTTTGTGATGCTCAACACTACTGTCACATTGGTATAAAAATACTAACCACTAATCAGGCCCATGTTTTTCTGGGCTGAGCAGGTATGGGTCCTGGTCTGCTCCCAGCCATGGCTTCTTTTCTGAAGGTTACTGGCAAATACAGAAGCAAATCCCAGGGAAAGGGAGCAGTGCCCATGACTCTTGATGTCCAGGGTAGTACCCTAACCACTAAATTGTTTCTGTTCCTCCTCTGGTTGACTCAAGTTAAACTATTTGCCCAGTGGAGGAAAGAGTAGAAACTGCAGCCAGAGCTGCAGGCTGGTAGTGGTGGACTTGGTGGGATTTGCTGGTGTGGCTTCCCTCAAGCTGTGCTGATGCTGTGCTGATGCTGGGCAGATATGCAGAGGCCCTTTTGAGGGCGTTAGAGCTGCTCTGAGGTGCTCATATAGATCTTTGGCAGAGGAAAAAAATGCAGACTGATTATGTGTCAAAGTGAACCCTTCCTTTCTGTAAAACCAGGATACCACGGGTGTCTAAAATGGAAGCTACCAGCCCAAAGAGGTCGATCATAAGAAGAATCAAAGTTATGCATTTGCTGTCTTTATTTAGTCACAAACAGTTAAGGTGGGAGAAAAGGATTAAATGAAAACAAAATACAAACCACAAACCACAGAATATTGTCTATATATATATCTTCAGAAATGTTCTGTTGTTTTCACTGCTGCAGTAGTGCATTTCATTGATCAGTGGTCTAACTTGAAGATGTACTGTTTAGATACCTGACCTGAAAATTAATCCATATTGATTTAAGAGGTGAGTTATTCTATATCTCAGCAACTTCAAAATCTTTCATTTGGCTTCTTTATTACAAGATGACTTGGTGAATGTGGAGATCTGTAGTTTCAAGTAGCAGAGTTCTGAGGACCTACATTAGACACATTTAACTGAAATTTTTCTTTAATGTGTGAAGAATTTCCTTTTATTTAACAAGAAAATTTAGAGAATATTGTATAAATTCCATATGAAGGTTTTTTTTATATCCTTGTATAGTTTGTATTCCAATTCTATTATGTTCCCTACAACATTTAGGGAACAATCTTTTCTGTCAGACAGAATTGAAGTAACCCAGAAGTGGCAACAGTAAAAAGAGTTATGCACTGGGTCATGAGTAATGGGAAGGTCATGGAACATATGGACTAGATGGGAGGAGATTAAAAAGAAAATTAAGGCAGGTGAATAAAGAGAATGAATGGTCTACATTCTTAGTTGTGGCCATGATGGGGGCTTAGGACCCATCATGGAATGGGTCCTCATCATCATCATCCTCATCATCATCTCTTCAATGGAAGAGATTGAGAATGTATTTAGCAATGGCTGGAGGAGCCAAGCTCTGTGGAAGAGAGAGGAGGAAATGGGAACACTGGGTATTGAACAACTGGGGTTACCTCTGCATGGCCTTGAAGTGAACAATAATACACCATGAGCAGGATTTCTGATCCCCTAGGTATTTTCATGACTTCCCATCCTTTTCCCCCATATCCCTTTTGCTATCACTAATATGAGTTCAGTTTATAACATTATTATCTCACGCTGCAGCTTTTCAGCAAAAAAAAATCACCTTATTACTGGAAAGAAAATATATCCAAGAAAAACAGTTGGGATGCAGAGCTCTGTCAGAGCTAGCATGTGAGCCACTGGACTGGAACTTAGTAAACCTGCTCAGTGAAATGCTAGGAACTACAATTCAGAGGAAAGTAATGCATTAAAAGAAATGTTGGCACACATGAATGCAAGTGATCATTTTTCTCCTGATTTAAGTTTGAAGATTTTCTAGGCAGCTGAATTTTGAAACAAAGAAAAGGCCTAACTGGTTATTGAGTACACTGCTATTTTATGTATTTTGCAGCTCAGTAGATTTGCCAATGACAGTCTTTCATCTGATGGAAATTGTCTCTTGTAACACAGATACCCAAAAATACTGAAAGAGGCAAAGAAAATATACAGCTTGGACTTGGAAAAAAACCCATATCAGCTTTAATCACAAATAGTGCTGATCCATTGCAGGTGAAATTTGGCTATGAATAATGGATTTCATTTCCACAGTGATATCCTGGTCTGTGTGCAGAGCTGCACTGCTTTCTGCTGGCCCTTTTCCAGAATAAAAGTGGTCCTGGCTCTTTTCTTCCTTGTTGTTGAATTAGGAGCCCTAGATGCCCAAGGGACAAAGATCAGATCCAAAACCTGCCTGGCATGCATTGCTGGCAACTCCACTCACCAAAAAAATGTGGATTGGCTCATAGGCAGATTTGCAAGAATAAGAGTTTCTCTTTCAAATTTTCCTCACAGGCATTTCAAATATTCCATGTTCAAGCTTTTTTTTTTTTTTTTTTTTTTTTTTTTTTTTTTTTTTTTTTTTTCCTGTATAAACAAAGATCAGAATGGTTTGGGGTTTGTTTTAAAGATGAGAGAAGACATAAAAGAAACTTCTGCTGGAGAGGTAACTTTGTGAGAGGGAAAATACAGCTGTAGTTTGCCTCAGTGAATGTGCCAGTGGTAAACAACACAGCTCTCAAAGACTTGATGCAGGCAGGTCTCAAACACGGCACCACTGGGATGTTTGTGAGTATTTATCCATACTTCTTTTGCTTTGCATGCTGGAGGAAAAACCCACTGTTCCGAAAAAAAAAAAAAAATCTTTTCAGCTCTTCCCTGTCCATCCTAAACCAAGATGACCCAAAAAGAGACATTCCACTGGCATTTTATTCTGAACTTCATTTTCTCATCTGGTCCTGGGAATGACAAAGATATCTGCTGTCAGAAAGGTTCAGATTCATTTCCTCTATTTTATTCAGATGTGGGATTTCCCCCCCATAGTTAGCATGGTTCAAACATGGTACACTCAATGATTAGGACATGAGTGGGAAAATATCACTTGCATGGCCAGAATTATAACATCTGAGAGGGTTTTTTAAACAGTCAGTATAGTTGTGGCTCTGAGAGGTGCCCAGTAGCATCTTGGTTACATGGCAAAAATGAAATGGTTCAATGGCAAAGAAAAAGCAACACATGGACTTGAAAGCTCTGTTAGTAACAGAAATGCGAGCACTAGTTGGCTCTGAGTTTAACATCAGAAGATCAATTTAGGATTAGAGGCCAGAAGATCTCTAGATCACCTGTTTTGACCTTCGATACAATGCAAGCCGTAGTGTATGAAGTGTATGGATTTCTGTGTATGGAGAGCAAAGTCTTGCCTTTAGAGTGCCAAAAGTGTGTCCAGTTTGTCATTACAATTTCAAATGATTCCTAAGGTCCTTGAGTCTTTCTGTCTCTCAAGGTGAGAAGCATGGTAGCAGTGGCAGAACTCTGGAACCCCAAATCCATTTTTGACTGTTAAAGCAGAGGAGTATCAACAAAAATGCAGCCAATCAGATAATAACAGAAAACATTAAAAATACAAAGGAATGCCAAGTGCTACTGAAAGTGTTGTCTATAGTAGCATTTCATCAGAAAATTTCAGAAGAAGATTCACTATTCCTAGAAAAATCAATCAAAGATACAGAGAGTGCAATGTGACAAAACACTGATGTTGGACGAGGGTGTGTTTCTTGTTATTAATCTCTGAATAGCCTGTCTCCTCTACATTCTGGGACTCCTTCTTGCAGATTCTTCTTGTCACAGCTCAGTAGATCCTCTGATGAGCTGAGATTAGCCTTTTTCTTCAAACCTGCTGGGATCAAGTCTTCTGTCTGGTGCTACTTGGGCATTTTGGCAGCATCCAGAGCAGAGGTACCTCAGGAAGCACAAGTAAGCGCTCGCCGATACCAGAATGGTGACCATGATAACCGCTGCAGCACTGAGAGCTGGGGACACCATTGCTTCCTCCTGCTGTGGGGAAGGGAGGCAATGCTATGTCTCACCTGGTGATGACAGAGCAGTCACAAATCAGAAATTGTGTCAGGAACTGAACAAAGCCCAAAACATTGCTGGTACTTGAAAAAAAAAAAAAGCACGAAGTAGGACACACTAGCGTTTATCTCAGTTAACTTTAGACATTTTCAGTGCATGTGGGAACACCTGAGCTAGTATTTCTCAACTTGCTTGCAAGGAAAAGCAAGAAGTATGCTTTTTGAGGGCACAATTAATTTGCCCTATTAATATTTGTTAATATTTAACATGAGATAAAGTGCCTCTGCAGACAGTCTAAAGGAAGTTAGGGGATGACTAGATTGAAAGTAGATGGTTGTATTTAGTCAAATGATGCTCACACCTGATGTCTTTCATTCTTGGGAAAATAAAACATAAACCAGCTATTGAATCTGATTCTGTGGAAATATTCTTATGGATGGTGCAAGAAAGAAAAAAAAATATTATTGCAGTGAATATAAGGATAGGCAGCTATAATAGTTGAATTGTGAGGCCTTGAAAATAGTTTTGGTGGAGTCCTCTTCCTGAGATAAGTTTGACACGCTTTGACCTCAATTTATCTTAATCAGTTAATTGGGGCTGTCCATGACAGTGAAAATGACCCTTACCCTGGGGTTAGATACTTGTTCTATGCATACTCTGGACACCCAAGATTGGGTGATCCACTCCAGACAAGTGATATTATTTAACTGGATTTTTGTCCATGATCAATCCACAAATGTTTTGTTTTTTTTCTGAGAATGCTGCTCAAAGTCAGGTCAAGTATCTGGCAGCACCAACCATGTCACTCTTTTCCACTCTTACCCAAATCAGTGCCAGGCACCTTATCCTTCAGAGCTCTCTGGTACTGTCCCCCGCTGTGGGCCTCAGTCAGGAGTGTGCTGAGCATGTTAAGCACATATGTGCTCTCCCTGAAATCCTGTGCTTGGTTAATAATATGACCAGATTGCTTTAAAATCTGTGTCTGAGCCTACATTCTGTTTACCTTCCCAATCCCTGGTTTATTGACATTTCTGTGTCATTCACCCCTACTTTACAGACAAATCTCACACTGGCATGAATTTTTTAAATTATCTGATCACTGTCACAAAGAAAGCCTGTGCTTGATGCAGCATGTTTGCCCCTCTTTCTAAGCAGTGAAATGTCTGATTTTTGCTCAGGAAGCCATACACACTCTCTCAGCAGAGGTGGGATGATTATGCCAGACCTGACTGCAGAATCCTACTCTCAAAGTAAGAGCAGAAACAAGACACACACTGCATTTTTCCTGTTTGTTTTTAGCCTGGAGCTTGTTTCCTTTCCTTTGGAGCAGATGATTATTTACATATATATCTATATAATATATATATTGCATTCTGCATACCTATATCTCTCTGTTGACTCTATTAGCAAAAAGAATATCAAGCTGTTATATTTTCCATATGGAATTTCATGTAAATTCAAAAGAGCACACTGTGCTTTCTAAAGGAGGTATCTTTATGTTCATTTCCATGGGGAATCTACCAAAATGAGGAAACAGGAGCTTTAAATAGTATTCTCCTTTGAAATCTGCATTAAAATCATCATTTTAATCTAAAACTTGTTTTTAAAAAGGGGCTAGATTTTCCGATTCTTTTTCTTGTGAGTAGAGCAGTGATTATGATTAAAATTTTTCGAGCCTGAAATATGCTGTAGGGTTTATGGGTGTTTCTCTTCTAAGACTTCTTTCTTCAGGGCTCAGGCTACTTTAAATGGGAGGTCTGGAAGTGCAGCCACTACTCCTACTGTGCCCATATCCCACTGATTTTAAGATCATACTAATTAGAGGTTCACCCCTGTTATGATGCCAGACAAAACATTCCCCAGCAAAGCCAGGCTGTGAGAATGCCAGCTTTGGGTTTTGCTACAATTGGCATGTTTCTAACTAGGTAAATTTATGTTAATTTCACCATTTCTTTGTCCTTTTCAAGTGTTTTGTTTTTCCTTGCCCTTTTGTCTGGCCTTGTACATGGGCTGTAAGCTCTGCTGTATGAGCACTCATTAAATGGGAGCCCAGTGCCTCAGAACAAGGAAGAAAGGGGCTGCTTCTTGCTCCTCAGCACAAACAAGCAGCAGCACAAACAACAAGATCAGCCCTCCCATTCAAGTGCCAGGAAAACAAGGTCGGTGCAAAACGTGAAGAGCTGCCAAAGACCCCGGGCAGTAACACAAGGGTGGGAGGCATCTGTGAGTGCCACCAAGAGGGCTTTGCCCCCTGTTGTGCCATGCTCAGCTGCTCCCAATATGAGCTAATTTTTCACCTAATTTGTCTGTTTGCTTCTGCATTTCATCTCAGTAGTGACAAATGCACGGCAGCACCTCTGGAAGAGGGAACACAAGGGCACCATGGTTGATGGTATCCATCTGGGCTGCCTTGCACACCAGCTCTCTCCTTCAGTGCAGAAATGACACATTATCAGCACACCAGCCCTCTCCTTCAGTGCAGAAATGACACATTATCAGCACACCAGCCCTTCCCACACAGGGCCAGGGCAGCCAGGCCCTCTGCAAAGGCAGAACTGAGGGCTGTGCAGGCACCTTTCTCTGCAGGATTGACTTTTCTCATTCAGTTGTAATGGCAGAGGGACTGCCAGCTCAGCCACAATGCTGGGTCCACTCTTCCTTGTCAGCCTGATGGGGAGCAAGAGTCCACAGGAGAGGGAATGACATCTCTGCACTTCGGGCTTCTCTTTGCACCAAGCTCCAGCTATGTGTCCTCAAGACCCTCATAGCTCTGCTCTGACTGGCCAGCTCTTGTCTCTCTTCAGGTTTCCTATGATAAAGCCAGCTTTATCCTGTATTTGTTTGTATTTCCCATGATCCTATTTACAGGTTTTTTTCTCAGCTCTAAACTTACAATCATTCTCTGGAATTCCTCTTGAAGACCTAATTCTCTCTTCTTCTGGAAGAAATCAGCCGGTTCAATTCTGGATGGAATGGAGGGCAGTTCTACTTCATTTATTGTATTTAAAATTTGGGAGTCCACAAATGTCCTGATTTTCCCATCTTTTAATATAGCTGAATAAAACCAAGCAGCTCTCACACCTTTGGAAAAACAGGCTGCTCATATTTGTTGAATGGTGTGTACTTTGACTATCTCCTTCTCACCTACTCAAAATATGCTTAAAAATTTTTCAGGACAAAACTGCCTTAATATATTTGATGTGTTGCCATGCAAGGGTACGTGCATACAGAAATTTATGTGACTTTTGCTATTTTTTCCTTTTATGCAAACAATGCACTAAAGTAGTCTTCCCCGTGAATACATGGAGTGTTTTGGAAAGAAGCTGAGATCAGCATTTGAAAGCATTTCTATAAAATGTCACTGTGAATACTGTCTGCTGTGGGTGGGATCAAAATATTTCCAAATCTGAGTGTGGTAGAATCTCACTCTGATTGAGTTTAAGTGCTTTTCATCTTAAAAGATGTTGCTTCTACCAGGACCAATTGATTTGAATGGCCCAAGTCCAGAAAATCTGAGTACTTGGCTGTTTGCAAATCAGAAGGGATCACCTTATGCAGGTGTGCTGCTGTGGAACACAGCTGCAGGGTGGGCAAACAGTCTGGGCACCTCAGGATTTTATCTCTTCTAGTGGCTGAAAGTACTGGTCTGACCTGTGATTTGGATCTTCCTGACCACAAGGAATTGGAAGTTTGCATGTTGGCTAAGTGAGAACTGGGTCTTGTTGCTGGGACTTTGCTGAAATGGGGTAGCAAACTGAATTCCTACCATAGCTCTAGGGAAAAGATTCTGGGATAAACTAGTGATGAATCACTGCTTAAATTCTGAGTCACTGACACTAGTAACCTGCTTTTACTGAGACATAAAAAAAGCTGATGTTACCCATGAAGTAACATTCAGTAATAAAGAAAGACAGCCCACAGTCCAGAGCTCACCAGCCCTTCTTTCACTCCCTGTAGGTGCCAGACAATGTGAATAAGATGTGGAGTCCAGGCAAAGACTGTGCAAATTCATCCTGCAGCACAAAATACACCATCTGCCCTACACCATGCAAGTGCCAGCTGCTGCTGGTTTATTGGATAAAATGAGATGTAGGCCCCAACTTTGCAAGTATCTTTGTCAGATAATTCAGTTGGCTTCATCATTTCAGAATTTCATATCCTCAACAGTTTTCATAGTTCTTTGTATTGTTAATTTGGGAAAGGGTAAAAGAAGGAGAAATGGGACTAGATACTATGAAAACACAGGTCTGGAAAACAGATCAGACTCATTTTGGAGATGTGTGTCTGGCTTTCAGATTGATTCATTCAAATGATTCCCAAATGATGGGAACCATTTCACATGTTGAGAAAACTAGGGAAGGACGGCAATTCATATATAAGAGATTGTTTGAATATACACACAAAGATACAGTATCTGTATACATTTATGTGTGTGCTTATATGAGGAATGCAGATTTTGTAGTATTTTTTCTCTTTGAGGACAAATGTACCACGACTATTGAATATTTTTGTTTGGAAGCCTTCTTATGCACAAAGACTACACAGAAACTCCTAGTCCACTGTAGAAGCAAAACCAAAGGCAACCCATTAGCCATTGTTCAAATTAAAGAACAAAATTGAACAAATTTGCTCAAAAATTCAAGAACTCAACCCACAAGAAGTTTGGCTTTCAGCTGAGGTCGGGTTGTTGCTGCTCCCTTCCTCTTAGCTTTGTTTTTCCTTTGGGACTGCAGCTCTTTGAGGCAGACCCAAGCACACCAGCTGAGTTCATGCCAGCCCTCTCCATGTGCTGATACAGGGCTGGCACAGGCTGGAGCTCTGGACGAGTACCAAGGAATGTACAAGTGACATAGATCACACAACTGTGTGCTGTGCTGGGCTCAGGGATCATTCTTTGAGGATGGGCAGATGTCTTTAGACCTGGACTGTCACTTTCTTGAGTCTTACCATAAACAAAGTTCCGATTTATCTTCCTGATCAAAGAGGTAGGTGTTGCAGCTCTCTGCTCTTCCTCAGACTGGAAGAGGGAAAAGAAATGAAACCCTGGGAGCTGCCAAATGTCTGCAAGGTGTTGCTGTAGTGCAGGACTGAACTAGCTGACTTGTATGCCCAGAGGACTGGGTTGTGTGCCAAGTGCAATCTGACAACCACATTTTGTACAAATCATGTGATTTTTCATGACTAGGAAGTGGGCTTCAGGAGATCTTTAGGAATACACAAGGTCAAAATTCCTTTGGTGCTCATACAAGCTACAGAATGTTCTTTACTCAGATGTGATAACGTGAAGATGAGGAATTGTCTCCCCCCTTGAATGCTGCAAAGGTATATGGCCCTGGAAGGTACATGCTGAGGTCATGTGGCTCCCTGTAAGCAATTCTGTGTGCCTCTGAGCCCTTTCCCACACACAGGGCCTTTTAGTCTCCCATTTCCTCACACAAGGTGGATTGTATGCTTAGGCATTTCTGGCTGGTAACCAGGCACTGTAATCCTTTCTGTCTCAAAGCTGTATGCCAAGAACATCTCACTAGATCAGGCAATTAGCAGTAAAGTCTCCAGCTGCCCTCAAAAGTCTCTCTCTGCAATTTTCTCTCTCCAGCCCTGAAATTCACCCTGCAGCTCATCAGAGCCAAACACAGCCATTCTTCTGTTCATCTAATCTTTTTTAGAGGCATGGAACCCCTTCTTGGCCAGGGCAAAGGGCTGTCCTCAGTCACTGATGATTTGACAATGTCTGTGATCTATGAGAGTGTGCTTGAGAAGGAAAATACAATAACTTCAGGTAGCAGCTTGCCTAGAGCTGCCTCATCCCACCTGGCTGGCAGAAGGTGGCTCTCTATCTCCACTGGGTGTGAGGAATTCAGTACAGATAAAGGCAGAAAAATAAAGATTTTTTTTTTTGTCCCAGATGTGAATCAGCTGGACCTGGACAAATAAACTCAGCAAGGAGGAAATCAGGAAATGTCACCAAGTTACAGGGGAAACAAAGGGAATTAATGTGCTTGAGAAGAAGAACCAAGTTCTGTTTGTGGAACCAAGATGTGTGCTCAGGGCCCATGTGCCATCAGGCTGGTGGTACTAAGGGTAAGGAAATACAAAGGTGTTTAGCTGCACTGTGCCACAATTGGTGATTGATATCTAAGCACAGTACTGCAGAAGTCATTGCTCCAATTAGCACTGAAAGGCAAAGGTAGAGCCCTCACCCAGAATATCTTGCCTTTGACTTAAGAGGGTAAACCATTAAGTTTTCATGAAAGTTGTTAAACATCTTATCCCAACTTATTTTTTCTGTTAGAGTTTTTATTGTGCATTTTTACATTAGAGCCTGGTACCACATTGGTTTGCAGATAGTGCTGTAAAAGGCAGACCCTCCACAGCTGCTACAGAAGGAACAGGAAAAATAGCAGCCCTCCCATGTATCTAGCTGAAGTGGAATTTAACCTTAACACTGAATAAGTTTCCCCAGCTCTATACCCATGAGAAGCACTATTGCATTTTAATGGCTGGTAGGCAAACAGCAAAGATGCCAGGACAAACACTGGGCAGCAGCAGAGAATTTTTTGCCCTTTCTCTTCAGCCATCTGTGACACAAGAGTTCTCAATCCTTTGGAGCTTGTCCAGGATATTCAGAAACCTAGAAACACAGCCTAATACTTTATTTTTCAAACCTGAACCAAGGAGAATGTGAAAATCTCAGAAAATGGCTGTGTTTTTGACTAAATCTCCATAATTTCCTGTCCTGAATGATGACCTTCACAACCGAAGAATATAACTAGATGTATCTTTAAATCAAAACTAACTCCCATTAAATATCTCTTTAACTCCATATTATTAACTGGAGGAATGGATCTGGCTTCTTTGAAGAAAAAAAAAAAAAAGAAAAAAAGAAAAATAGTCCGTCCGAAGAAGAACTGGATTAAAAAATGGACCATCCAAATGCATCTTGTTTACTTAAGATATTAATCTAAGAATTGAAAAGGGAAGATGGATTTCTGTAAATTAAATGTTAATTTGGTGTAGGGGGTTGTTGCAGCACAGCAGATGTCTTTGAAGCGTGTGACTTCACTGCTTTTTGCCTTTTGGCTTCTTCTTCATCTCTGAGGCCACATTTACTTATAATAGGATTACTTATGCTCAGACAAGCTGCAGTTGTAGAATAATACCATTTTGAGAGGTAAGCACCAAGAAAATTTGCCAGCCTCAGAAGACCAAGCAGCACCAGGAGAGCTCTGCAGGGTCCTTCATAAGCTTTCCTTCATAATTCTTCCTTTCCTTCATAAGCTGTGTGTAAGCCCAAACCTGTGGACACAGAAAGCCAGGACTGTTTTTTCCAGCTTGTATGGCCCCACATGCCAGCTAAGAGCATTGAACACAAACAGAGGAATCCTTCCAGCAGTAGCTTGCTGCAATCTGCAGTGAGAGAGTGAAATGTATGGCTACACAGGTGAGAAGCAGTAGTCAATCATTAGATTGTTTATAGCAGCCTTGCAGCCCTTCTTGCACCTTCCAGCAGCTAAAGGGGATACAAGAGAGACAGAGAGGGACTTTCCACAAGGATGTGTAGTGTCAGGACAGGAGAAAATGCTTCAACCTGAAGGAAAGTAGGTTTAGATTTGATATTAGGAGAAAAATCTTCATTGTGAGTGTAGTGAGGCACTGGCACAGGCTGCCCAGCTGTGGATGCCCCATCCCTGGCAGTGTTCAAGCCCAGGTTGGATGGGGCTTGGAGCAACCTGGTTGAGTGGAAGGTGTCCCTGCCCATGGCAGTGGAGTTAGAACTGGATGATATTTAAGATCCTTTCCAACACAAACTATTCTATGCTTCTATAATTGATTCTATGGCAACCAGAATGCGTTAGATAACTACTAGATTTGACACTATTTCCTTTTTCCTTTCCTTTCCTTTCCTTTCCTTTCCTTTCCTTTCCTTTCCTTTCCTTTCCTTTCCTTTCCTTTCCTTTCCTTTCCTTTCCTTTCCTTTCCTTTCCTTTCCTTTCCTTTCCTTTCCTTTCCTTTCCTTTCCTTTCCTTTCCTTTCCTTTCCTTTCCTTTCCTTTCCTTTCCTTTCCTTTCCTTTCCTTTCCTTTCCTTTCCTTTCCTTTCCTTTCCTTTTGTTCTTATCTCCAGGAATGAAGAATTGCCTCAAGAAGAAATTTTGCAGTACATAAACTTCTCAAAGATGCTTTTCACGCCTTCTCTTTCCTTTCAGCATTACTTTCCCTCTTAAACCCTGTAAGCAAGTTGCTATTCATTTACAGAGCCACACACCATATATTGAAAAATGAGCAGATGCCACAACATTAATTTCCATGGAAGTATTCAAACCTCAGGCCTGTTTTCAGCTGGTCTGCTTTTCAAATTACCAAACCTTTCCAATTTACCACTCCATACAATAATCTTTCTGCTTAGCCTAGCACATCAGCCTTTCTAAGGGGAGAGGCAGGTGTCCTCTATCTCTGACAAGTGGACAAAATTCATTTAACTTGAGAAAATCAGTGACTTTGAACATCAGTTCTATTAAAGCAGCAACAGCGACCAAAGGAACAAACAGCCATCTGAACAGGCTTCATCTGATCCTTTTCAGACTTCATCTGTTCCCCTCCTGACTTCTGAAGCATAAGGTACATGCTGAATGAATCACTGAGCTTATCCTGATGGCAAGCAGAGGGATAAATGTACTTTGTCACGTGGGAGTCACTTCATGCTGGGATGGGTGTTTCTGACACAACTGAGGCAAGTGCAATAAGGTCAGTCTGGATGACTAGCGCAGAAATAAACATTTCAGGCAGGGCTGCCTGAAATTAAGTGAGAAAAATTCCAACCTTACTAATACAGAGGCACATGAGCTAAAAGGTGATTTTATATCCATCCTTACTAATACAGAGGCACATGAGCTAAAAGGTGATTTTATAACAGTCATCATTGAGTGGTGATTCAATGGTTTGGAAAGCACCTTTAAAGGCCATCTAGCCCAATGCCTCTGCTATGAGCAGGAACGTCTTCAAAAAGAACAGGTTGTTCAGAGCACCATAAATTCCTGGGACAGAAACAAGACACACTCTGTGTTTAGAGTTATAGCAGAATTTCAAAGATGCAATGGAAGAAAAGATGAAGAGGTGCTTTAATGTGGGCTGCTCATGAAAGGGACAAATAAAAGGACACCCAGGCATGCTGTGACTGACAGCATCAGTTGCCTTTGGCTCTTTTGTCAAGCAGGTGGTCATAAGGGCTGCACATTGAACTGTAGATGTAAAACTAATGCATTTAACTGTGTCACTTTTCCACCAGTCCCCTCTGCAGAGTAGCCCAGAGTACTTATTTATTGCATATTATCTCCTCTGCACTCTTAACTGAAGAGGATATTGTTACCTCTGTGTGCCTCAATACCCAAATAGAGGGTTTGAAGCCCCGATGGCTGTTTTCTGCTATTTTTCTCTTTCCTTTCAAAGGTAAAATTCTGCAGAGCCTATTCACTTCATTTCAATGAAGACTCTGCTTCTGGTTCACATTTGAAACTCTTGTGAAGGAAAGAAATGCCATGCAACAGGAAAGGTAATGATCTCATACTAGAAGACTCAGATGGAGTCTAAGAAGGGGTACAAGTTGTGCAGCCCCTTTTAAATGCAGTATAAACCATCAATGATTTTTAGAATTGCATGGATTTGTATTGCAGCTTTGCTGCAGCCCTGACCCAGTGAGCAGTCCAGGTTAACACCCTGCTCATGTGGGCTGCAACTGAGCAGCACAAAGGCAGTAATGAACTGCCAGAAATAGGGAGTAAATTAAACATTAATGACACAATAATGGTTATGTTACAAATATTTTTGAAATCTAGCCACATATAAAGTAATCTAATGGCAGTGCTAGGGGACATAGAAACTAGCTATGTATGTATTACACGGACAGAATATGTAATTTTAAATTTCAGAGGGACCATGTGCGATGAGGTAAGACTATGAGTAATAAGATGAAGTTATGCATAGAAAACTTTACAATTAATTACAGGAGAAATTAATTAACTCTGCCGAGGGAGTTGAGAGTCATAGGTTCCCAAAGGAAGCAGGAAAGTCACAATTTATATGTCCTCTAAGACCAACGCATTATATATTCTAGACAGTGGTTGTTTGAGACCAGTCCCCTACTGGTTTCTGGATTACAGTAGATACCTAATAGAATATTTTAATCAACTCACCTTTCCATGAGCCTATTCATCTAAAGGCTCAGATTGTCTGGCATACCTGCATGCATAAAGAAACATGGAGCTGCCTAGTGGGATTCTTAAAAGCACCTTTGAGTAAAGATCTTATGTCCTATCTGCCTTGTCTTTGGAGTGTAATCTCTAGAGCAACAGTGGAGAGTGTATGAGCGCCATTAAACCAAACTCCCAATGAATAAAATTACCCTGCTCCAAACATTGTTCGGGAAATGGCAAACAAGACACTGTGTTGGTGCATCCCCCATCCCTTCTCAGGGATCTGTGATCCCGAGAAGTGATCCCAGGGATTCCTGCTGGGCCCTGGCCTTGTGCAAGGAGCTGGGCGGTGAAGAGTCCCTTGATCATAGCAGGTACTGCAGATACCTGGCTGAATGAAGGACAAGAACAGGAATAATCAGCCATCCCTGACAGCCCTGGAGCACTCCCACCTGATTCACAGTCTCCAGTACCATTGGCATTGCTAAACCCTTCTGCACCCTTACTCTTTGCACCCTTGCCTTTTTCCACCCCTGATTGCTGTGTGACTCCGAACTGATTCTGATCTCATTTTCCTTTGTACTCTTCATCCATGCAGTCAGAACTAGAGGGAGCCTTGCCATTGAAATATCTTTAAAATGTCTTAAGCCATACTTCCACAAGTTTATGTTAAAACCTGCTTTTGCTAATACCTTTGATGGTGATTCTTTAAGTGGCCTAAACCACTCATTTGCAACAAATTGTCATGGTCAGAAGGATCCTAAATCAGGATTTGTGACAGATACAATACTTCAGATATAACTTTGGAATTTCTGGTATTTCTGACGATTCATTGCTGTCATATACAATAGTGAATAGAAAATTTCAACAGAAATTTAAAAGACTGTTTTCCACCTTTTCACCTCTCAAGTATGTGGGATAAACAAGTAGGCAGTTAATGCTTTGGAGGTATCTCTGGGCATCATATCTTTGATGGTGAATGATGGAACAGACAGTATTTTCCACTGAATTTAGATATTTATAATTATTTGGATAACATTATTATTCAATTTTTTTTTTTCATGACCAGAGAAAGCTGTCATCCTGATTCTATTAACATAATCCAGCTAGATCCTGGTTTATTTTTCAGGGGAGCCATTTAGGTTGCTAACAATTAATTTTAATTCTCAGATGACTGAGAATAAAAATTACAAACCAAGACACTCAAGAATATGTCCTCCTCCAATCAGATTTTTGTAGAGTTCTATATTATTTCAATTTAGGATATGAGGGTTATGGTATTTCAGTCTTCTAACATATAAAATAGTGGAATAACTCCTGAAGGAGTGCAAAATGCTGCTTATGTTCTGATCTCAATTCTAATTAGGAAAACAAATAAAACATAGGGATAGGTATGATGTCCTTAGCTGGTATAAATCAACTTGATTTTACTGAGCACAGTGGAATTACACTGCTTTACGTCAGCTGAGGCTCTAACACAAGTTTGCAGGATGATTAGCCTTCCTCAAATACTCCAAAGTTTCTGCAGATTGCAGTTCTATATGTAAGCCCTCCCTTCAGCACCTGCCAGAAAGGTTAACAAATAGATTCATCATGCAATAGCTCTGATGCTTCTTTTTCCTAAAACATAAAACATCTGGTGCAATATGTCATTCCTAACATCTGTCAGCCATATTTACTAAATGCTAAACAAAGATACACTTTTTTCCAGTGACCTATTTTTCTAACTATTTCCTTGCACATGCCTCTTCTAAACTATTCTTTCCGGGTCTTGTCCCAGACAGAAAGTAAAATTTGCCAAAGAGGGTTAAAGCCACGACAAGTGAGGAACAACCCCAGAAGCACCCATGCCAATGAAGGTGGGGTCCCACCATCCCCCAAACAATGAAGCAAAGGGTCCCTTTGCTGCTACAAGAAATTGGTGGAAGCAAAATTTCTGAGCAGTGCTATTGTCAGAGTGAGCACTTCTAGAAACATCTGTGGCTGTGCTGCTTGTGTAATGACCATTTCGATTGTGGCTGTCCCCTGTCTGGAGTTTGCACGGGCTGTGTGCTCATCTCACTGTCCTGGGTTCAGCTGGGGTAGAGCTGATCTTCCTCCTAGCTCCTGGCACAGCTCTGTGGTTTGGGTTCGGGGTGAGAATCTAAATCTGATGACTCTGATGAAGCAGAGATTCCCAGTAATTACTTTTTGGAGGTTAGGCATGATAAATAAACAGTGAGGAAGGCTGAGGGTGATCAGAGGCTTTGCAGTTATCTCAAGTTAATCTGTGTAAGGTCATTTGTTGTAAATTTGCTTGTTCAGCTGCAGTCTCTAATGCTGTCTCATATCTGTCTAGTTATGTTTCTTCCCAGCCAAGAAAGTCATCTGCTAGAGCATGGTTTCTTTTATTTACTCAGATAATTTTTCCCCTAGCCTAGTATTTAGTTTATTTTATAATTTCTTTACCCAAAATTAGGTTTTTCCTCCCTCCCTCAAAAGCAAGCTGAAGAGGTTAATAAACCTACATCTGAGTCTGAATGATTTTTCTTAAAATATTAAAGGAACATAGAAGATAATTTTATGTAATTAATCTGCTGTATTTTACAAAAAAACCCTTCTATCTGTCCATAGTTTTAAAAAGTTTAATAGTTTAAAAAATTCTGAATTTACTTCTGAATCTACAGTGGTCATCAAAATAACCATCAGACATGTCTCTGTGATGAAATCAAGATATACTGCTGCAATACTTCTTCATTCTAAGTGTCCACTCAGAAGACATCCTTGAAAAGCCAGGAGAACACAGGGACAGGAGTACCAGCTAGGCAGTGTGGCTGACCAAGTGCTCAGTGCTTGAGCCTAAATTCTGGTTCTCCATTGTTTAGGAATGTTGGGGTACCTTTATATTCCACAAACTTCTGATATGACCTCAGACATGGCACTGAGGAAAATGCAGTACCAAGACTCTCACAGGGCAGTTCTTTCATTGCAAGGAGTGTTGTGGGTTACAAATCACACATAAAATGTTGTGATAGCTGAGATGGGCTATACACAGGGATCAAAGACTTTTACACTCTCAGCTCTCTTACCAAAGTCTGATTTGCATGAGCCAGGCCAACTAAGATATTTTGATTTCAAAATATTTTGATTTCAAAATACCTTGGAAAATCAAAAAATATGGTTTCAAAGCAATGACAGCTTCTTGTTTCTAAGATGCCCTTCAGCAGATGGATGTCAGAAACCCTTCCATTTTTAAGATGATAGCACCCAGCTTGAGCTGCAAGAAGAAAGCATCCTGGCTTCTGCACAAAAGCATCCTGGCCTGGATCAGCACTGGTGTGGCCAGCAGGAGCAGGGCAGGGATTGTCCCCTGTACTGGGCACTGGTGAGGCCTCACCTCTGATCCTGTGTCCACTTCTGGGCCCCTCACTGCAAAAAGGACATTGAGGGGCAGGAGAGTGTCCAGAGAAGAGAAATGGAGCTGGGGAAGGGTCTGGAGCACAAGTCTGGTTTATGTGTAACCTGTGAAAAGGGGAGAACCAACGAGAGGCATTGAGCCTTTGCCAAAAAACACACGAGCATTTCCAAAACAAATGTCCAAATTCAAACTGACTTGCTGTCACCAAAGTTTCTCTTCCAGGCTGCTCCAGCAGAAAAGTCTTTAATTTGTGAAAAACAGAAATAGAGAGAGAAAGAGGGAGGGAGGGAGGGAGGGAGGGAGGGAGGAAGGAAGGAAGGAAGGAAGGAAGGAAGGAAGGAAGGAAGGAAGGAAGGAAGGAAGGAAGGAAGGAAGGAAGGAAGGAAGGAAGGAAGGAAGGAAGGAAGGAAGGAAGGAAGGAAGGAAGGAAGGAAGGAAGGAAGGAAGGAAGGAAGGAAGGAAGGAAGGAAGGAAGGAAGGAAGGAAGGAAGGAAGGAAGGAAGGAAGGAAGGAAGGAAGGAAGGAAGGAAGGAAGGACTGTCATCGCCAGCCCCCAGGGGGAGGGCAGCAGCAGGTCCTCGCTGGCCATCCAGCTCCCAAGGAGCGGGGAGAGTTGTTTGTTCCACCTGTTCCCTGCACTCCCTGGTTCTTTTGTGACAGTCACATCCCTCTTCTTCCCGTGCTCCAGGCTCCGCGGGGCTGTGAGCTCTTTTAGAGCTCTAAAGACGGAGAGCAGCTGTGCTGATGGAGGTAAGTGAGTGCTCCCTGCAAAGACAGTGTCAGGAGAGGTGAGACAGGCTGTAATAGCACGGGAAGGATGAAAGAGCACTGCATTAATTCCTGGGGGGTCTCCAAAAGCTGATGGGTGGGTAAATCTTTGCAAGAGCAAGATATGTCTCCACAAGGACATCTGTGAAGGGGTTCAGGAATGAAGACCTTGTATTAATACATGACTCTAGTTCTTTGATTTTCACTGAGTTTCATAAAGATGGAAGGACACCCAAGCTCTAAAAGCAGGATTTATCAGCTTTCTGAGCAGCAGCCATTTTAAAAAAAAGGAGCTTAATTCCTTGAGAAATTACATTAAAGAAACCATCACTTGTAGGGAGGGAAGAAACCAGTGGACAGCTGGATCTGAGACATGATAACCACCATCAAATGAAAAACCAGAAAGGATTCTACACATGTGAATTTAATAAGGCAAACCTTCTTAAGGGGTCTTAATGTCGCCCATGTTGCAGACCTTTCTTTCATCATCTCAAATTTAATAGCATGTAATGAACTGGGATGTCATGAATTCCTAACATCTATTTATGATCACATCCTCAGAAGTCCACCACTGCTTTTCTCATGGACAATTTTTTCTTCCAGACAGAGCACCATAAGCAGTTATAAGCCACTGTCAGCGAAAGTGGAGGAAAAAAAAAAAAAATACAGAAATGTCATAGCAAAGTAACCTGACATTTCCAAAGAGCTTTGCAGGCGCTTTCAATCCAAGCCAAGAAATCACTGGGGGCAGAGAATTACAAACAGCTCCTTGCAGCCGGTTCATGTGCAGATGTTTAAGAGCTAACACCCCCACCGCAGCAGGGAAGGCGCAGCCCAGGCCTGCAGACACACCCAAGTCCCTCCCGGATGTCCCTAGGAAGCCAAGGCTGTGCGGATTTGGCGGAAGGGGCCCAGGAGGTGTTTCCCTGCCGCCGAGGGGGATCCCCGCGGCTCCGCGTCCCTCCCGGCCCGCCGCTGGCCGTGGTGCTGAACCTTCGCCCGCCGGGATGCGCTGCGAGCCCAGGGATGCCCTGCCCTGCCCTGCCGCCGAGCTGCTGACTGCTCACCAGCAAGAGTGAGAACACCTTTCCTAGTGCTTTCCGTTTCTTTTCCCTCTCCTTTTCATCCCTGTGCTTCCTATTTCTCTATTTTTTTTTCTATTTTCCAGTAAGACACAGGAACAAATTGTCCAGGGAAGATGTGGATGCCCCATCCCTGAAGGATTTAAGACCAGATTGGATAGGATTTTAATCTGCCTGGTCTAGAGTAAGGTGTCCCTGCCCATGACAAGGGTGTTGGGACCAGATGATCTTTCAGGTCCCTTCCAACCCAAGCTGTTTGGTTCTCTTCCAACATTTTCAGCCTGGCATGTGGCTTGTCTACCCAGCCCACCTTTCTGGTAATGAGGGCACAGATTTTATTTCAAGAACTAAAAAAGAAAGAAAATTATGGAATTAATGTCTCTAATCACATGACATTAGGTCCATTAAAAAGCCTCACTGATGAGACACACTGACAGAAATGTTCAGTTTAAGTTACTGCAGCCATGCTTCAGAGTCTCCAGAGTGGCCTCCTAAGTGAAATAAATTGCCTCACTCACTATGGAAACTGACATTTTGTCAGATCTTTGCTTGTGTACCAAGTTCATAACAGGAAGGACTTGAACTCAAAATGTTCCAATCGTACTTTGTTCATCTAAGTGACTCAATGTTGGAGCAAGATTGTAGAGAAAGGTCATATATATTTTATGGATTTCCCTAGTGCTGGAGCATTTTTAACTTCCAAGATGACACAGCTGGGACTGAGGATGAGGAAAGAATGGTGTTGTCTACCTTGGTTTCATCAAGACTTAGGACACAGTCACAACATCCTTCTTTTCAGGCTGGGCTCTCAAGGTCAGACTCGGTGGATTACTGTCTGGGGCTGAATAACCAGCTGGGCTGGCAGGTTCAAAGAGTCTCAGGGAAGGGTTTGCTTGTACTCATCCTGGAAGCTGGTTACAAGTGAATGTAGCCACGTCTTTGTCCTGGGATGTATCTTTTTCAAAATCCCTATCAGTGACCTGGAAGAAAAGGCAGTACCTCCCCAGCAGGTGCACTAAGCCAGGAGAGGATCAGGGGAAGAGCAGTTGGCATGCTTGGGAACAGGGCTGTCATTCAGAAAGTCTTGGACAGGCTGGAGACATGGGTCAACAGGTACCCTATGAAACTGAACAAAGATGTAAAGTCCCGCCCCAAAGAAGGAAGAACTCATCACAGGCTGGACATTGACTGGGGAACAACAAGAACACAAATGTAAGTTAGTGATGTGCCCTGGCAGGAATGAAAACAAACAAGAATTTGTACTCTACTAACAGGAGTGTAGCTAGAAGACACTGGAGGGAAAGGAGTTATTATTCCTTTCTACCAATCACTTGTTAGACCACACATGGAATATTGTGATGCGACCAGTTTTTGGGTCCCCAGTAAAAGAAAGAGTGATGAACTTGGGGAAGTCAGCGGGAGGACCACCAAAATTGTCAGGGGCATGGAGCACATGTTGTGTGAGGAGGGCAGATGAAAGCAGGTTTGATCAGACCAGAGAAGAGTAGTTTTATGGGGTACCTAATAGCAGCCTTTCCATATCTGTGAGGAGGTTGTCAGGAAGACAGAACCAAACTATTCGCAGTGATTCATTATGGGAGGGCAAGGGACACTGGACATCAGATGAAGAAAGAGAGGGATGGTCTTTTAAGAATGGTATGGTAAATATTTGGGTTAGGGTACCCTGATGTTTGGCACTTTTGTTAACTAGGGTATGGAATTCTCTTAGTATTGTAAATCAATATTTCAGCCCAAACAAAGTGTTGCTTATAATATTATAATATCCAAGAGGCAGCACTGAAACATGCAACTTCCTTTCTTTTTTCAACAAATAACAAACAAAAGGAAAAGCAGTGACTTCAAGAAAAAATGTCTTTCTATGAGTTTTGACAATTTGGGCAATGAAATGTCAAATTGTTTTTGTTTCTGGAACATGATAATTTGAAAAATTATACTTTACCAGGCTGGATACGCTGTGCAAAATTGACAACATGCTCACAACATTAACTTCACTGAAGACTTTGCCATATGCATTTGATTTCAACCTATTGATTGGTTTCTGATCAGCACTCAGATTTATTTTCCAGCAGTATAGAAATAAATTCTCAGTACACAGTTGGAATTTCCGATGACCTTTTGGTGTTATTTTTGCGCCAGAGATTTGACTGTGTGAAGTACTCAACATTCTGGCCCTAGTTGAGCAAAACACATAAGTACCTTTTTGACTTCAGCCTCAGACTCCTATGCTTTTCTAGATCAGGGCCAAAGGGGCACTGTGCTGAAAATCCATCCCCAAGGTATGCTTTACACAGCTAAAGAAACCCAATGCAGCCTTTTCAGTGGCCCTTTTCACTTCCATTTTTGAAGTAATTTTTGAATAAATAAGTGAACAAATAAAATGCTCCATCCCTCTCCAGCTATATGGCAAAGGCATTATGTGAAGCTTTCTCTGTATGAACATACTCAAAGCCTTGTACTAATAAAGGGATACACAGTCTAGTGATAGTGATGTTACTGGGAGTGTGACACTGAACTTTTGCAGCAGTATCTCATCCCAAGGAGCAACATAATTTTATGTGTTGTTAGCAACTCTTTAGTTTTAATTCAGGCTTTTATGATATACTTCAGCGTTGTAATTTTGTAAGAAAAAACTACAAGAGATCTTTTTTGATCAGCTTGGTTCACAACTTCATTAAAAGACAAGTTTCTAGTAGATTTCCTCCTCCACATATACCTAAGTATACAAATTAAAACTGTCACCTGTAGCCTGTGTGCATAAATACCTCACTTCTGTGCAAAGCAGATATATGTTGTGGAATTGCAAAGAGCAGGAGTACAAATGCTTCCTGAAAGCACACAGCCGTTCCTGCAGCCCTTGAACAAGGCAGACTCACTCCGGAGCCAGGAGAATGATGCACGGGCTGCTGTTTGTTCCTCTATTTACAGCTGAGAGCCACTAGATGTCCCCTTGCTGCCAGCCCTGCAGCGACAGCCACCGCTGGGATGCTGCTACAGAGCCTCTCCGAGCAGTTACATCCCTTGCACGGAAAAACACTTCATTACTGCCTGGAGAAAGCTCCAGAGAGACTTCCAGGGGCTGTACAGGAAAGATGGGTACAGATGATGTAGCAGACCCTGATGCAAGAGGACTAGGAGTAATGGTTTTAAGCTGAAAGAGGGTGGATTGATTTGATCTAGATATACAGGAGAACATTTTTATATTGAGGGTTGTGCCTAGATTGGTGGTGAATGCTCCATCCCTGGACACATTCAAGGTCAGATTGGTCAAGGCTCTGAGTAACCTGATCTAAGGTGATGTGCCTGCCCATGGCAAGGGGGTTTGGCTAGACAACCTGTAGAGGTGTCTCTGCCAACCCAAAGTATTCCATGATTCTGCGACCATTTTTGCTTTGCTGACAAAAGTGACAAGTTTTAGAAAAGCTGTGATTGTAGTATGTGCTGAACACTCGTGCAGAGCTATTGGAGGTTTTCAGCTTTTCTTCCATTCCTTCTACTTCCCCTTCCTGCTCACTGTTATCTCCTCAGGGACAGGAGAAATTAGTGGATGAAAGTTCTGATATTTGGCTCTACACCAGCAGAGGATTGGTCAAGCTCAAATCCTTGAAGAATTCATTCTCTCTGAACATCACAAAATCATAGAATGGCTTGTGTTGGAAGGTATCTTAAAGATCATCTAGTTCTAAACCTCCTGCCATGGGCAGGGCCAGTTTCCACTGGACCTGGTTGCTCAGAGCCTCATCCAACCTAGACTTCAACAATTCCAGGGATGGGGCAACCACAACCTCTCTGGGCAACCTGTGCCAGTGCCTCACCACCCCCAGAGTAAAGAATTTTTTCTAATATTTAATCTAACATTTTCATGTTGACTGTCATGTCGTGTCTTTGTACCTGCAAAGCTGTTTGGTGTCTTTTGCAAGCTGGAACTTAAATCAGAGCTAGACCAAGCCTGCCAAGGGGTTTAAATGGCCTTATCACTACATAAGTTCACAGTCTGTACAGAAAAGAAATTCATCAATGCAAATTTATAAAAGCAACTTGCTACACATTGAATGTGAGGGCACAGACACGTGGTCTGAACAGCTCCTAAGTACATCTTAAGAGAGGACAAGAGAGTTGCTTGTGCCCAGCCAGAGCGTTTGTGTTTATAGAGAATAATGTTTTTTCTTATTTACCACTACAAAACCTTATCTGATCAAGTACATTGGAGATCCAAATATTGACAAGTACAGATGAAATCTTAGCTAATAACTGCTCTGAGGACACTAGCCTGAATGATTCATAAATCGCATTTAGATTCTTTCACCACGTGCCTGAAAAAGTGAGCTAGGAAAGAAGTTTCCTTCTAGCTTGTCTAAACTGCCACGGACATTCCCTTTTTCCCTAATCAGTGATTGCATGTTAGATAAAGCTTGTCACTTTGCCAACCCACTTAGAAAGGTCTTGGACAGGAAATGGAGCCAGCGAGGGACAGAAGTTCATGAGAAAGAGTTTCCAACATTTTTCCATCTGACAGGAAACTACAGTTACTGCAAAGGTTTCTTGACGTATTCACTCCAAAACATGGGTCAATAGTCAGACATTCAGCTCATGACTCAGGCATGAAAAATGTAAAACATCTGGCTCAAATCTGTGCCATGAACAGAGAGATTCATGACTTTAAGCTAAAGGCTCATTGGATTCAACTTTAGAGACAATTCATTTTATTTGAAGAACAACTGTGTAGGAACATTCTCCAATATTCCAGTTGTTAGGACTGAACCAGTGAAATGCCTTTCTTTCATCAACAGCAAATGGAGTAATCATAGAATATAGCACTATTCTGAATTATCCAAAAATGTTAAATGGTCTTTATTTTTGCAATTTTTAAGTAAGTCTGAAATGTTGATTGTGCAGACAAATTGGTAATATTCAAACTAGACCTCAGAAGATAATCACGGAAATCCTTAGAGATGGATACAGATCTGGCACAATAAAACCACATCCATCTTGCTAATACTTGACTAATCCATAGCATAGCAAGGCATGCTCACATCTGCCTGCATGAGTCTGTGCAGACATGTCCACAAATTCCAGCTTCATGCCTAATTCCCTCACTTGCCATCAAGGGTGATGCAGGAACACGTTGCTGCCACCGTTCCTCACCATCACTCAGACACCAACAAAGGAATGCAATGGAGCAACTTCATTGGCTCCTTGTGTTCAAGGCTGATTCACAGCCACAGAACTGTGATTCTGAGGCATCTGGAGGAACAGCTGGGAAAAGTGCCTACAAAATCTGCCTGCTTGTGGTCAGTCTCTATCTCCATTTTTCTTTTGTGGCCATGCAGAATAGGAAAAGATGTCTGCAGTGGGGACTGGAGGTGCATAATTATGCATTCTATGCATAATCAAACAGCTTTTTAATAATAAATTCTCAATTACTGGAAGAAGCATTCATGAAGTGTCTCCAGGTAGTGAATTTTAGGCCATTACTGAAGACATCTTGTGAGCCTTTTTTTATATAGCATGGTTTTGTTTGGAAGTCCAAAGTCTTTAGCATATCACTTCAAATCCATTTCCCATTGTTTCTGCTTCTGAATAAACCCCTTTTCACAGGGGACCTCTTCCATGGCTTTCCAAGTTCTGGGGTTAGTAATGCCTTTCTTATATTACCTTTTATTTCCTTAAAAACTGGGAGCAGTGCTGAAGTCTGGGGTCACAGAAGGGGTCACGCAGTACCAGGCTCTGTGCTGGTTAGAGGGCAGCGCAAACGCAAACAATAAATAGGACAAACTCAGGAAGTGCCTTTAAATGTGTATTTTGTTCAGGATGAAAATATTCCCATGGGAACTAGTGCATCAGCTGCTTCCAGCCTGACAGGGAAAAAATTTGGATGGGAACAGGTGGAATTCTTCCCAGTGTGTGAGTCATTTTTTCTCTGGCTTCCCTTACACTTTGATAGAGATCCTAATGCAACACACACCATTTTTTCTAGTTCTTTGTTTTGCTCAAAACCCAATCAAATGGACAATATGCAGGATGACTAAGCTGATGAACAGAACTGTGTTTTTCAAGGTTGTTGATTTTGGCTGGAAATCTTGGTTTTGTCTATTTGCTCTAATAAAATACAGATGGATAACTTGGGCTGCAGATAACCTTTTGTCTTCCAGAAAAAAAAAAAAAAAAAGGATTATTTTATACTTCTGTGGATCACGAGTGCTCTTCCTACAGATGGGGAGAAGGAGAAAGTAAAAACTATATTATTCAGTAACTTTGAGTAGTCAAAATTTGATAAAAACTTCAAAATCAGATTACAGTCTGAATTCATGAAACAGCAGGAATGTCTGGTTTTTCATCTCAAGTGAATTACAGGCCCTGGAGAGGCAAAAAAATCCTGATGGAGAAATATATTAAATAAGATTACATTTATCATTCTCCTTTGATGTGCCCACCACTGGTCCCCTAATATTGTTTCTGCCACTGCACAGAATCTGGGAATAGTATAGGTGCTACAGCACAGAACAGATGAAATGTAATCAAAAATATCCAACACACCAAGACAGCCTGAATGCTAGAGCCAAGAGTCTCTCTGCTGTTGACTAGCTTGGGGTTAGCCCTGTTAGAAGCTTGCTTCTTTATTGATTCTTCATATGTGTTTTTTTCCTTCTTGAGACATCTTGTACTCTAGTATTTCTGAGATAAACAGAAGGGGGAGACCTGCACCATGCAGCTTCTTATGCTTGTGGCTTCTGCATCTCTCTCCTGCTGGCTGCCCCTGAAATGTAATAGAGCAAAAGCCCTGAACCTTCCTATTAAATTAATTTTCTCTAAGGTTTTAAGGGAAGTTGAAGATGAATGGTGAAAGCTCAGGGTGCTACAATGTGAGGTTTTTTCATTAAGTGGAGCAGGAGGAGCAGACAGCATTGGTAACTAACTCACCCCATACTCTCCAAGAGCAGAAATCATCTTCCCATGAGGAAGAATTTCTCATCTGAGGTTTGTGTCACCTGCTGCACAGTGCCTTGAGGTTTTTGTGCCAGTCAAGGTTTCCCTCTGCTTCCAAAAGTGTTGATATAATCAATGCAGCATTTCATAGGCTGCCAGGTGCTCTTGAAGGCTATCCCAAATTTACAGCTGGCCCCATATCTGCCCACAAAGTGTAGCAAGGATCCTCAGTGACAGTCAGAACCTCCAGCTCATTTCCATAGAAAATATATGGATTATGAGCTTTATTTAAAATGCAGTAGAAGAAAGGGTTTTGCAACTTATAAAAATGTTCACAGTTTCAGCAGCCTCAGGATGAAACCCTATCAAATCTTCAAAGGTATGATAGGGATAAATAAAAGCAGCTTCCACAGAAAGCCTTGATTTTCTTGCATCTTGTACTGCGCATGTGGGAAGCTTTTCTTCTTTATTTGAAAAACACATGGGTAAAATCTGTATTTATGTGTAAAAAATAAGTCTCCTTCCCAACACAGCTGAAATTGCAGTTGTGGGGATGCTGATACCTAAACCCAGGGCTGTTTTGGCAAAGAATGTCATCTGTGGATACAAATGTTTTTGTTGAATTTTTTTTTCCAGAATAAGTGTATAAATCAGATAAATCTGTAGTGAAATTCTCCTGAAATTTTTTTAGAGATTACATTTTTTCCCCATGTTCTTCTGTGTTAATATCTTTCTTTCAACGGCATTGGCTTCTTCTAAAGGCACAAAGACAGAAAACTGTTTACCATACCAAATGCTGCATGTTTTTCTCTCACACAATGGTATTATAAAGGCTGGCATGGGAGGGGCTTGCTCTGAGACAGTGCATCTTGGTCTGGGTTGTTTGGTCCTTGTGGCTATAGTGCAGCTTTCTCAGGGACACTGGAAAACCCCACAGATAAGGAGGCAATATGGCTAAATGAATAAAAACCATAGTTATAGTGGAAGGAAGACACAAGCCCTGTCCAAGGCTCCTATTTCACATTTCTGTGACACCAGTTGTCTAGCACTGCAGCCTGAACTGCCAGGAAAGAAGTTTTCTCTCCAGTCTTCTCTATGGTCATGGGTGCCACAGAGCAACTCTGTCCTTCGGAAAACAGAAAGATTACGCACCCGCAGGTGTTGAGGTGTGGTGCAAAACCTCTGCTGTTGCCTGCCTTGCTCTCACCTGACTCTATCCTTCAGCTCTGGCTTTGGATATCTCATTAAATAGGTCTTCTCACTTGAGAAGCTCCCAAGAAAGACATTAATCCAAAGCCTTGAGGTCTTATTCCTTTGGCAAGGCTGGTCCCATCCCAGCAGTCCTAGCAATGCAAGTTGACCATGATCTGCTCAGCTGCTTTTCTCTGACAAGCAATAAACATTCAAGCATTTTTTAAATTCTAATCCTCATTCTCACAGGGAATGAGGCCAACTCACATCATGTCAGGCTGTGAGGCAGACTCTCCAGAAATTTACACCCTCACATCCAGAGATTCTAGACAAACACGACACAGTTTCAGCTTTGAAAGATGCTCACAGACCACATGTTGAAGGCAATTTTGCTTTTCATACATTGTGGGCATTATTAATTGAGGCAGCATTTAATTTTTTCTGCTTTTGAGATTGTGGGTGGATGTTGGTAGTGGCAATTAGTGCCTGGTATTTTGGTATTCTGGCATGTTTGCTTTTGTGGGAGGTGGATGGGAGTTAGTTGCATTTTACAGAGTTTGCTGCAGAATTGAGGGGCAAAATAGGATTGAGGGAAATGGTATGCCAATCTCTTCTGCTGAATTAACTCTGTTATGTAAGAGTGCCATTAACGGGAAATGTGTGTTTCAAGACTCCTAGACGACTTTGGGGTTTACAATCATAATTAACATCTATCTGGTTCTTTAGAGTTATTTTTGAAGATTTTTTCCTCAAAGGCGACCGTGTAACCTGTATAATTCCAATGGTTTGGCTTTTCCATCTACAGAAACTGAAATCTCTTATTTGATGAAACATTGGCAAGGCTTGGCAGATGCTTGGGCATCCTCTGGGCATGAAACAGTATTCTGCTGGGCTTTCAGTGTGACTGGGAGCTATGGAGATATGGAAGCTTGCATTTCACATTATTTACTTCCAGCCAATATATTTTGTAGCAGTATTTGAACATGGTAGTAAAAAATTTTGATTCAGTATCCCAACTATATTCTCATCCTCTAAATTCTGATGAACTAAAATGACTTTTTAGTTAATAATCTCCCATCAGGGATAAAACTAACATCTGAAGTTTGTAACGACAAATGAGAGGGAGATCATCATAATAATCATTAACCTTGGGACTGGGATATTTTCCTTGGACTGAATTGAATGACCTAAATATAAACTCTCTTAAAAAAACCAAAATCCAAAAAAACCCTGCTAAATAAAAGTCTGACTTTGAGAGAATTGAGAGAATTGACGTTCTTCACATCCCAGATAAGTGGTTGTATACAATCTGTTGTTCTGGGTCAATTACCAATCGGTTTGGAGTAGTGATCCCATGCTGAAGTTGAGTAGAAATTTATAAAATATTTGAGAGATTTTTGGGATTTGATAGCAGACATGCAAAAAACGTTCATACCAGCAGGTTTTTCCAGTCCTCAGATTATAACCACGATCATAACTGGGTAATTGCTGAGTTGAGGTCTGTCCCTGTGTGCTGCCTGAAAAAGAAATTAAAAAAAAAATATTTAAAAAAAAAGTTTGCTTTACTCATGGATAGGATTTTGCAGACTGCAAATAGTACAGGAACTTGAGATCAGCAATGATAAAAGCTCATTAAGGGACTGGCTGCCCACACTGGAGTACAACTCCCTGAGGAGAGCTTGAGCTCTCCTCAGGGAGTTGTATGTTGTATTTTTCATTGTGTTTTCTTAATGTGAGGACCAGCTGCCTTTCAATGGCATCACAAATTTCTAAAGATGTAATGCTATCCTGGTTAAGCTACATTGTCATAAAATTAATAAACACAGTCTGCATGTAAAATACATTTCTTCCCAAATGTTTCGTTGAGTTTCCTTGTAGACAGGTACGTTTAGCATCATCAGTGGCCACACTTCTGCTTTTTAAATCATTTCCTAAAGCTTTGTCCCACATAAACAAGTAAAATGGACTGTATGACTCATAAGTGAAAGAAACACATGTATGTTTATGTAGCAAAGTTCAACAGACTTCAATTTTAGCTGTCAAGTAGTTGATATAGAAAGCAGCCCTACCCCAGAAGGCTTCCTGCTGCAAGTTTAATTGCAGACTTCTGACAATTTGTTCCCTGAGTGGAGAACAGCAAGTCCTGCTCATTTCTCCTATCCCTTTAATGCTGACATCTGTGCATTTCTCGTGTGAAGTCATCCAAACAGATTTGCAAACTCTCTTGTTTCCACACAAAGATAGTGCCCTGGGATCCTGGCTCCTACATGAGGCAAACACCCACCAGCGCTTTCCAAGTCAGAGAAGCTTGCAATGCTCTCTATCAGATCGCTGACACTCTTGGTGGCCCCAGCTGAGACCTCACCAGGTTCTTTACAAGCAGAAAAAGAAAGACAGCCTGTCAGATAAAAGGGTGGTGGAAAGGAGGAATAATGCTCAGAGGTCCAGTGAGATTAAATGACTGGCTGATGGTCACCCCTCACCAGCACTGTGAATACCACACAAACTGGTGTTCCATTCTGTGATTAAGGCAGCAAATCTCCTCTTGCAGTCAACCAAAACTCTTGGCAAAATGTCATAAATGCAAACACAAATTATTGAAGTTGAATGCATCCTGTGCTTGCATCGTGAAATGACAGCCTGCATTCTTCTTTTGTTCCCCAGTCCCTGTCCTTGTATGCCAAATCACAGTGAACCACAGCAGTAAGCCCATTTAGTGACTCTTGAGTGAAAATAAAAATCATTAAGTTGTCATCAGAAATGATGTATGTAATTAGAAGACAGAAAATCTGCTAGGCTGCCTGAAGGCTTATGCCAGGATGCAGCCCACTGTGTGCTCCCTGTGCTGACTTCAGTTTTCTGAACATGGTCTGATAATTGAGTGGGCTCAGGACCTCCCTCTGAAATGACAGGAGGATGGGAACCAGTGATGCTCAGGCGTGTCAAGCCTATCTGCTATTGTCATCGTGATTCCTATGGTGCCAAGTCTGTCTGATGTTGGACAATGGAGGCTAAATTCACCCATGATGTAACTCTGCCAAAGGCCAACACAGTTCTGCCACTGGAGGGATTAATCCCTCCTAAATCTTTTCCAGAGCGTTGGATGTGGTGCAGCTGATGTGTTAATGACTCCTGACATGTGCTGCAGGACTGTTTTTGCAGAGCAGCTCACAGGGAATCTCTCACACAGCTCAATTGCTATTAATTTACATTGCTGGAGGTGGTGTGCATTTCCCACATGTCATCTTGAAAACAGACCCCCAGAAAAAGCTTTACTAATGAAGCAGATCACAATTGGAAGCAGCTGATCCACACAGCCTCACAGCGAGGGTAATCCCAGCTCCAGCACTAGGAAAGTAAACAGAGGGGCTGGCTGAATGCAGGCATGTGGATGGTGCTAGAAGAGAGCAGGAGACCTGCAGGCTGCTTGGTAGCAAGGAAGAGAAAGCTTCAGGGATGGAGTAGATGAGCTCCTCCTTCCTCATGGACACAGCCTAGCTGTATAAAACCTCCAGCATAACCTGGCTGAACACTTGATTATATAAACCTCATCTAGAAATCCTTTTAGGGACCATATCTCTGAAATGCTGGGTTTATGATCTGGGTGGAAATTACAGTGTGTAAAGCATTTGTCACTTTTCCTTTTGTGGGGAAGCAGAGTGCTGTTCTTTAACTCCAGCCAGCAGCTCAGCCCTACATGGTTGCTTGCCCATCCTCCCCTGGTGGGATGGGGAAGAGAATTGGAAGAGTAAAAGCAGGAAAACTCCTGGGTTGAGATAAAGATAGTTTAATAGGCAAAGAAAAGGCAAAACAAAAATTCATTCACCACTTCCCATGGGCAGGCAGCTGTTCAGTTATTCCCAGGACAGCAAGGCTCCATCACATGTGACTTGGGAAGAAAAATGTCTTAACTCTGAATGTGCCACACTTTCTCCTTCTCCCCCAGCTTTATCTGCCTAACATGATGTCACAGGGTCTGGGTTATCCCTTTGGTCCGTCAGGCTCAGCTCTCTTGGCTGCGGTCCCTCCCAGCTCCTGGTGCAACCCAGTCCTCTGGCAGGTGGGGTGGGTGAGGAACAGAAAAGGCCTTGGCTCTGTGTAGGTCCCTCTGAGCAGTAGCTGAAACATCCCTGAATTATCAACACTATTTCCAGCACTAATCCAAACCATAGCCCCATACTAGCTAGAAAAAACTATCCCAGCCCAAACCAACACACAGTGCATAAACATGAAGGGGGGAGGCCTCTTTTTGGAAATACACCACAGGAAGGGAATGAGTTTAAGGCTTAATAACACCACTGCAGGACGTGTGTGAAACTTGTGACCAGAAGAACCCACTACAACACCCACTAATGATGTGAAAGAAATAATAATTTTCTGGGCCCATGTGCACAGACTATACTGGGACATCTGGGCAATGTAGACCCTGTTTATGAGACGGTTTGCCTTGTGAATACAATTTTTCAAGTCAATCTGAAAAGTCAGTCCTGCACCTTCAATTCCCTCCCCTCGTTGTGCTGTGCTGAGCCAGACCACGGCTCTGGTGGCACCCAAAATTCTCCCACCTTCGGGGTCCTCCATGCAGGCAGGGTACAGCCCGGGCTCTGCGTCCTCCCCGGGGTTTTTATCAGCGCTGTGTGGTTTCCCGCAGCTGCCGAGAGCCGGGCATCCCGGCTGCTTCCCGGGCTGGGCGACAGGGCGGCTTCTGCGGGACAGCCGTGACACCTAGCGGTGGCACACGGGGCCACCAGCCGTGACGCCTAGCGGTGGCACACGGGGTAACCAGCCGTGACACCTAGCGGTGGCACACGGGGCCACCAGCCGTGACACCTAGCGGTGGCACACGGGGTAACCAGCCGTGACACCTAGCGGTGACACACGGGGACACCAGCCGTGACACCTAGCGGTGACACACACACAGTCACTAGCCGTGACACCTAGAGGTGACACACAGGGACACCAGCCGTGACACCTAGCGGTGACACACAGGGACACCAGCCGTGACACCTAGCGGTGGCACACGCGGTCACCAGCCGTGACACCTAGCAGTGACACACACAGTCACTAGCCGTGATACCAGCGGTGACACACAGGGACACCAGCCGTGACACCTAGAGGTGACACACAGGGACACCAGCCGTGACACCTAGCGGTGACACACAGGGACATCAGCCGTGATACCAGCGGTGACACACACGGGGTCACCAGCCGTGACACCTAGCGGTGACACACACAGTCACTAGCCGTGATACCAGCGGTGACACACACGGGGATCCTCCGAGACCATGGCGCTGCTCCTCAGGTTCCACCAGGTACAAATAAAGGGTGTCAGCTTTCTGTAACAGCACCAGCGGGAGCACCAGAACACGTTTTGGAAGGAACTCCGCATATTTAAGGAGGTTTTGCTCTGCTCAGACTCCCTGCCAGCCTCTCGAGGGATCCCGTTTCCCGGTGTCACCCTCCTGATTCACACTCCTGCAGTCCCTGTGAGCCAGCCCCTCTGCAGAGGGTGTGGCAGCCACACAGAAACCCTTCTGCACACCTTGGAACCGGTTCACATGCTGGACAGAAAAAACTAAGGGACTTAGACACAGCAGGGCTGGGAAGTGAAACATTAAACTTCTAGTCAGCAGGAATCCAGAGAGAATTCCAAGACCCTGTTTTAGGTCAAATGCTGCAGTCATCTCCACTTCTGGAACTCATAGAATATTTTGGGTTGAGAGGGATCTTAAAGATCATATAGCTCCACTCACCTTTTCATGGGCAGGCACAGTTTCCACTTCACCATGTTGCTTCCAGCCTCATCCAGCCTTGAACATTTCCAGGGATGGGGCATCCACAGCTTCTCTGGACAACCTGTGCCAGTGTCTCACTACACTCTGAGTAAAGAACTTCTTCCTGATATCTAATCTAAACCTCTCTTTAGTTTGACAGCTGGCTGAAGAGCTGCACATGAGCCATGGATAGAGAGACAGGACATTCTCTCTGGGCTGTCATGTTTCTTACCATAGACCTATTTGGGTCACAACAACCCCAGGCAGTGCTACTGGCTTTGGGCAGAGTGTCTGGAAAGCTTCCCGGTGGAAAAGGACCTGGGGCTGCTGGTCAACAGCAGCTGAACATGAGCCAGCAGTGCTCAGGTGGCCAAGAAGGCCGATGGCACCTTGGCCTGGATCAGCACTGGTGTGGCCAGCAGGAGCAGGGCAGGGACTGTTCCCCCTGTACTGGGCACTGGTGAGGCCACAGCTCCAATCCTGCGCTCAGTTCTGGGCCCCTCACTGCAAGAAGGACATTGAGGGGCTGGGGAGTGTCCAGAGAAGGGAAAGGGAGCTGGGGAGGAGTCTGGAGCACAAGTCTGGTGAGGAGTGGCTGAGGGAGCTGGGGGGAGTTTAGCCTGGAGAAAAGGAGGGAGAGGGAGGATCCTATCACTCTCTCCAGTCCCTGAAAGGAGGTTGCACCCAGGTCAATCTCTTCTCCCAGGTAACAGGAGATAGGACAAGCAGAATTGATCTCGGGTTGTTCTATGAAGGTTTTAGATTGCATATGAGGAAAAATATCTTCACTGCAAGAGTTTCAAGCACTGGAAAAGTGTGCCCAGGGAGGTGGTGGAGTCACCATTCCTGGAGTTATTTGGAAAGTGTAAATGTGATGCCTGGAGAGATGGTTTAATAACCTGGCAGTGCTGGTTGGGCATGATGATCTTAAAGATCTTCTCCAAATTGAATGATTCTAAGATTCTGATTCTACATGGGGCACATTCCCAAAATTGCATGCCCATGACCTACACTGTTCCATCCACACAAGCTACTCCCCACTTCACACTTCTACGTAAAATGAAAATGGAAATTCAAAATTTATGTCCAGAACCTTTCCAAAGCAACTTGCTGTACTGAAAGTAAGAAGTGAATGCTGATGTAACAAAGAGCAAGGAGATCTATATGAGATACCAGAAAATCTGGGAAGTCTAAAGCACAGCAGAACTGTGGGTGAGCTGTGCATGCCACGAGGGACACTCAGAGCTCTGCAAGTGTGGGGTAAATCATTTACAGCCAATGGCAGCGTGATGAAGATGCTGCAGGGAGAAAGAGACCAGTTAGGCCATGGGGAATGATTGACTACAGGTGGAGGTCACAAATCTTTGCCAATATACAGCAGTTAATGTTGTGAAAGATTTACAAGGCCTGAGTAGGCATAGGAAGAGTGCTGATGAGGCAAATTTTGAATCGGTACAAAAGTTGACAGCCATGTATTGGCAGGGGATGAGCAAGCCTGGCAGATCCTCAGTAGCAAAGAAGAGAAGGGAGTGACACCTCTGGAAGCCCCAGCTGGGAAGTTCTGTGGAAGTCTTCATGTCATAGATTGTCTCAAGTTTGAATAACTTGTAAAGCACCTCCTTTTGTGTCTCTGTGTAGAGTGGCCCTGCTAAGGAGGTGCCTCAGAACCTTCTCCCAAAAGACCCAGAAATTGCATAATGTAACATAGTTAAACAGTATGAGAGCAAAAGGGAGTAAGAGCAGCTTGGGAACAAACTTTCATAGGGGCACTGTGAAAATGCCAGAAAAAAGAAGAAAAGGCTGAGGCTATACAAGCTGAGGCACAATTCACACCACTGAGAGCAAACCGCAGATATAAAGAGATGGCTGTGAGCACGGCAGCTTGCTGAAGTGCACCATGTGCAGCTGACATGTCAGACCCCTTATCAAAGGCCTCTTATCAGCCCAGAGCCAAGGCAGGGGGTGCATTTGTGCTGCTGGAACAGAACAGGTAGAGAAAGACACCTCCCCATCAGGTGGTCCCAGCTGTCTTGGGGTCTCTCGCTGGTCAGAGTGACCCCAGGAAAAGTTAAAAAGTCTCTTTTCCCAGCCCGGTGGTCAAAGAAGGAGTCACAGCTCTTCATTTCTCGGTCTCCGGGTTGTTTATTGTATCTTATCCATAAAATATTTTCTCCTGTCCAACTGAGATCCACTCAACAAGACAGTCAGAGGCACTCTGCCTGCCCCTGGGGCAGTGTTATGTCTTTATAGTAAAAATTACATATACAATGTTTACAATTACTTTCCAATACCTATCACCTATGTTAGACAGTGAGCTTCTACTCTAAACCAATCTAAAAGTGCCAACATCACAGCAGAAGATGGAGGCCAAGAAGAAGAAGGAGAAAGGCTGGACATGCTCAGATCCCTCCATCTTGCCCCCTGAACCCCCATTCTAAACACCCCAAAAATCTATTTTTCACCCTGTGATAAATTCACTGTCATGCTACTTAAACTGTCGTGGCTTGCAGATCTTCATCTAAGGCTGGTAACTTGCTCCACAGGTCATAATCAAAACCACAGGGGTTTTGAGCTCTGTGCCAGGGTCTCTGGACCCCTGGCAGGGATCTTGGCCGTCCAGGACAGCCAGAGGGATGTCCTGGGCTCCAGCTGTCAGGGGAGTGGATGCAGGTTTTAGAGAGGAGCACAATTTTGCCTTTGGCTGACCAAAGGCAAATCCCCCCACCTTGGGTGGAGGATTAGCATCACAAATCTACAAAAATGCTCCTCCCTTTGAGTTAAACCAGGAGAAAATAGTACTAAAACTGCCCTGAAACAACAGATATCAAAGATGCCTGTTCTTTAGTTACCATTTTCTTTCAGCAGTGTTGAGAGGAATAAAATCTTCCCTCAACAGTTTTTGTGATAATTTTTAAGACTTAGAAGTGTCCTTTCCACATCAGAACTTACACCTAAATATTTTTACTTCTAAGCAAAGAGTGTCTGGAGCTGAATGCCAAGAATACAGAAAACAGAGAGGATGAGAGGGTGGCATCTCTGAGCAGTCTCTCTCTGCTTGCAACTCAATTTGCATACCCTGAAACTAGGTGAAATTCCAAGCATTCTTATTTTATTGGACAAATTCTTTCCTCCTTCCAAGTGTTCAGGCCTGTGCCTTGGGATAAGGCTGTCCTTTCACTCCTGAGGGGCAACCTCTTCAGTTGTTTCAACAGAAAAGCTTCCTACACAATCCATCAAACAGAACATTTACAGCATTTAATAAAAGTCTGAGCACCCTAGGAATTGGAGAAATGCACCTCTTGGTCCCCTCTATAAAGGGGACAGGACAAGGTTGCTGTGTTTCTGCCTGTAGAACAACACTTCTTATGCACAGCTAAACTGAAAGCAGAATAGGCTCATTATTCCTCATTCTTGGATTAATGTAAAGATAAAAGGATCATGATGGATGCTAACTGGAACAAAAGGTTTGATCGTGTTTTCGGCTTTCAGAACCCCACAGATTTTTAAGACATGATTCAGGCTGCTGCTGAGAGCAGACTTGTGTTCCTATACCTCCTCTTGCAGGCATGGTGGAGGTTACACATGGGATTGAAGCAGTCTGTGTCCACCAAAGGAAAGGGGCTGCTCAGGAATGAGAAGCTCCTCTAGAATTTGCAGCTCTTGCACTCTGATTTGGTGAGCGTGCTCTCTATCAGCAGGGTAGGAGGAAAATTGATCTGGAAATAAAGAGAATTAAATAAGTTCATGACTGGAAAATTCAGTTTTCCAGGTGGAAATGGAAGATTTCTCCTGCAGGTAGAGCTGCAGACTTGTCTTCGCCAGCTGTTACAGGCTCACAGAATGGTTGAGGCTGGAAGAAATCTCTGGATGTCATATCATCCAAACCCCCTGCCCAAGCAGGGCCATCTAGACCCAGTTGCCCAGGACCATGTCCCACTGGATTTTGACTCTCTCCAAGTATGAAGAGTCCACAGAACTTATGGGCAATCTCTTCTGGTCTTTGGTCATTGGTTTGTTCAGAGCAAGAAAAAATTAAAAAATCCTTGTGTTTCCTGACATTCAAGTGACACTTCCAGTGTTTCAGTTTATGTCCTGGATCCTCTAGTCCTGGAACTAGGCACCACTGGGAAGAACCTGGGTCCATCCATCCCCTTTGCACCTTCCCTCCAGGTATTTATCTGCAGTGATGAGATTCCCCCTGAGCCTTCTCATCTCCAGGCTGAACAGTCCTAGCACACCCAACTTTTCCTTACAGGAGAGGTGCTCCAGATTTTTGCATCATTTTTGTCGCTTTTTTCTCATTCCCAGTGCAGGGATCTACTGGAGACAGTGGTGGTTGATGGCATGGGACTGCTCTGGCTCTGCTGCTGAATGGTGAGAACAGACTTACAGGGATTGTTTTCTCCAGATTGGTGCTCCCAGACAGAGAAAAAGAATCATTCCTTTCCCTTGCACTGCAAGTGTCTCGATGAATGAGTAATGGCAGCTTAGTAGGCAGTGAGGGCTGTCCAGCCCACATGCTGGTTTCTCACGTTTCAGTCAGTTTTTTTCACCTTTCTGCCAAGTAAAAATAACATATTTCCCAGAGACTTTGAGTCTGGTGATGTGGAAAGAACCACCTGTTTAAAAAACACCAGGGAAGTTTTCCTGCTAATTTGTCAAAGGCAGAATTTCAATCTATCGTTGTGGAAAAAGGACCCCTGAGAACCAAGTTTTGCTGGGGCCCTTAACATGTGGCAAAAGTTACAGGAGCATTCAGGAAAGTGTTGTGGTTTATTATTAATGAGTGTAGCAGCTCACTGAGAGCCCTGCTAAGGTCAGAGATGTTTTTGTCTCTTACTCCAAGGGAGTGATATCGGGGATTACAGAGAGATAAAGCTTTCCCTGGCTCTGGGACATGTCTGGCGGAAAGATCCATCTCAGACTGGGCAGGCTGGTGTTATTTAGCTGTGGAGGGTGCAGCAGCTGCACAAACCTGGTTGGAAGGCTTTTGCTGCTCTGGGATACCCTTCTCCATCCATGAGGAGGTGGCCCAGCAGGCAGAAACCCGGGATGATGGACCTGTGTGTGGGCCGTGCCTGGCAGGACCATGCAGGAATGTGGGGAGAAAATGCTGCTACCACAGCAGGGATACCCTCAGTCCCATGGACAGCTCCCTGTCACCAGCTGGGCCTCAGCAGCCCCCTCACATCACATTCTGGGAGATTCCAACCCACAGCCTTCCCTAAGCAGTGAACAGGGCAAAAGTCCTGCCCCCCAAAGGAGCTCAGAGCCTCCTACTTAATTTAGTGGGAGAAGAACAAGTGTCCTATTTTTTCTCAACAAAAGAAGTGGAGAATAGGAATGGCTGAGTTCCGTGGTAGATCTCTAGAATATCCAAAGTCTGGGAAGCATTCTGCTGGTCTTCAGGATCCAAACATGAGTTTTCAGGCCTTGCTATTGGAAAATACCTTCTGTTTAGAAACATCACCTAAAAGTCCAGCTCTGGCACTGGTGGGACATCGGTGGGGTATCAGGTCTCAGCCATTTTCTTGTACTGGTGGTGTGACATCCCTGTGTGCTGGCAGACCTCAGGCAGTGCTGCTCAGCCACAGTTCTCACTGGCACAAAAGCAAGCAGGTCCCTATCCCTGCAGAATAAGGTTCCTCTACAGCTTTTGCAGCTAGAGGTTTGGTGTCTTTGAAGAGAATATGGCAATTCTGCACAGAGTTATTGTTAGGAGAACTTTAAATTAAAACAAAAATGTACATGAATACATATATGTATACATAATATAAATAATACATATGTACCCTGCACTTGCTACTTACCAACTTATTGTGCCTGTCCTCAGAAACAGAGGTTTCTATTTCCAGCTATTTTTCATGATGCACCAAGAGGGTCTTCCCTGTACTATCTTAACCTCATAATCACTGTGCAAAAAACAAATGCAAAGAAAATTTCATGGCATATATAAAGTTAACACTAAAAATAACATAAACACAAAAATTGCAGATGCCAGATGCTGGATATCTGGAACATTCTGCTTATTTAAACAAATAAAAGTGATGTTTCATTGCTTAGTCCAATGCATGCTTTTTTAAAATTTCTTTTTATCAACTCCAAAATCTGTTATGAATGTTTCATGCATATTTCCAATGACACACTAACTGTTGTTTGAATAAACAAAGTGCATTTTCCTTCATCCCTGGCTGTTCCATTGACTTTGTCTGGAATGCCAATGAGGAATTTTTGTTTGCAAAACTAGTCACAGAAAGATAGCGATGTGAATTCTGTCCAGCAGTGTTTGCACAAGCACCGGCAGCAGAACTAGCATGAATACTCTTGGGAATTTGTTTCTGCAAGGTTAATGTCAGAAATGATTTATTGAGGCCTTCCTCCTGCTCGCCAGTCTGGCATCAAGTGAGTAAACACACCCCCCCTCCATGGTTTCAGAGTACTCGGAGACTGATCACTGAGCAAACACTTCATTTCAGAGTCAATGCTTTGGGAGTAATCAATCAAATTGTATTTATTGCTACAAAATTTAGATTGAAATACTTTGGATCAAAAGTCAAAATCAGAAGATTCTGAATATAAATTGAAGGGAAATCCACTTTTTCCTGCTGATGCACTAAAGTTGTTCAGCAAAGCTATTGTGATAGTTGATCCAGTTAAAGCTATATTTATATTATGTAGAATAATTAAGAAAAAAACCCAATCCAGTTGGTTTTGGTTTTCTTTTGTGAAATGACAGAAATTAGTATTTCTGTCCTCATTTCAATTTCAAGAAAAAATAGGATTTGTGTGGTTTTGCCACACACTTGTGCTATGCAAATGCCTCTTCCAAAGTTTTTACCATTAAATGTTGATCCTGAGAGCGAGCAACGTCTTTTTCTTCTTTCTTTCTTTCTTTCTTTCTTTCTTTCTTTCTTTCTTTCTTTCTTTCTTTCTTTCTTTCTTTCTTTCTTTCTTTCTTTCTTTCTTTCTTTCTTTCTTTCTTTCTTTCTTTCTTTCTTTCTTTCTTTCTTTCTTTCTTTCTTTCTTTCTTTCTTTCTTTCTTTCTTTCTTTCTTTCTTTCTTTCTTTCATTCTTTCTCTCTCTCTCTCTCTCTCTCTCTCTCTTTCTCTCTTTCTCTCTTTCTCTCTTTCTCTCTTTCTTCCCTCTCTTCTTCTTACCAAGTGTACACAGAAAGGGACTCTTCCTTTCCAACATAAGTGGTAACTATAGAAATCTGGATTCACAGGGTCCTACTGATTGCAGGCAGAGCTCCCAGAACCAAGGCAGCCCTCAGAGAATTTAATTTATATATTCTAGTCACAGCCAATACCACTTCCCCTCACTCTCAGAAGGTTTTAGGCTGTTTAAAGTATCAAAGAGGAACCTGAGATAGAGGCTTGAAACTGGCAATACATCTACATCAGTATCAGATTAAGATGTAATGCTAATTTTGCCCTTTTCAAATGCCAGTTTTAAGTGTTCTTGTTAACGTGATAACATCTTATAACATTAAGTCATAAAAATGGGTAATGGTGTTAGGCTTATAGTTGGACTCGATGATCTTAAGGATCTCTTCCAATCCAAATGGTTTCACGATTCTCTGATGAGCTCTGCTCAGACATTCACTTGGCAAACAGCTGCATCCCTTGAAAGTCTTTTGCTCTTGTTTCTTTGCTCTGCTGGCAGCTACTGACCCTTCAGCTCTGCCAAGACCTGGGTGCAGCCCCCTCTGCTTTGAGCAGTGGTCCCCAGACCAGTTTGAGCACCCCACACCCTGGCTGTGTCCTGTGCTGTCCCTTTGCTGGCCGCCCTGTGGAATGCTGAGCAGCCACGGCAGGGACAGACACCTGCCCACACTCTGGGCCACCTGGGGGCCCTCCTTCTATGCTTTTCTTCTCTCTCGTATTTTCCTCCTGCCTCTGCCCAACAGGGCTCAGGCCCAGTTTGCTTTCGAACCCTTGAGAAAGGAGATGTCTAAGGGCTGTCTCTGTGTGTGTCTGCTTCAGATAAAAAACACTCCTAGCCAAATTTGTCTGTAGATTCAAAAAGGAGCTAGAGAACCTAGATGGAGAAAGAATTTTTGCAGTATTTTCTTTTTAAAGGCAAATTCTTTACTTCCCCTCGTGGAACAATTCTCATTCCTTCCTTAAGTGGGAGATGATGAGCCAATGGGGGCAACAGGGAATGGGATGCAAAGTGCCAGGTTTCATTTTTACTGTGAATCTATTCACATGTAGTTTCTTCTCCTGCTCACCCTACTCTGTGTGCCTCTTTGGACCAACAGATTCTCAGACTTAGTCTTACTTCTGTCCCCTGGAGGCTAGTTAGGTTCTTCTACACATCTTTTAAACTCCAGTCACTCCAGGGATGGTGACTCCACTACGACCGTGGGAAGCTTCTTTCAGGGCTTGACAATGAGGAAATAAACACATTTTTCCTAATAAACAATCTAAACCTCCACAGGTGCAATTTAAGGCCACTTTCTCTTGTCTTATCACTCATGTCCCAAAATATCCACGGCAGCTGCTGAATGTTCCTCTCTCTCTTAGCTCAGCATGGCCAATCCCTCTGCTCCGTAGCAGATTTGGAAAGGGACTGCAAACTCCTGGTGGGAGCCCAGGATGAGGATGGATCCACTGGGCTGCAGAGAACAGCTACTGGAACGGCCACCCGAAAAAAGAGCTGGTGGCTGTGTCTCTCAGAACAAAAATAAGTAAAATAAGAATAAAGAATAAGAATAAGAATAAGAATAAGAATAAGAATAAGAATAAGAATAAGAATAAGAATAAGAATAAGAATAAGAATAAGAATAAGAATAAGAATAAGAATAAAGAATAAGTAAAATAAGAAAAAATCAAAATACGTAAAATAAGAATTTTACTTATTCTACTTACAGCCAGAATAAGTAAAAAGCAGCAGACGGGGAAGAAGGGATGAGGCAGGCCCTGTGCAGTGTCCCGGCGCATCCCGAAGGTGGCAGGGCTGTGGCAGAAGCAGACGCTGCTCTCTGGAGGGAGGGACTTCGAGAGCTCTCAAAAGCGAAACCCAGCTCATCCCACGACAAAACGATGGCCGGCTCTGCTGCCGCTGACGGGATGAATTACTGGGTCTCAGAAAAAGGTCTGCCCCTTTCCCTGCTTTGGTTATAAAAGCATTCTCTGGGGAGGTATGGATGGCTCCTCATTTCTTTTGGCTCTGCTCAGGCCACAGCTGTAGCAACATGATTGTTTTGTGAGTGGAATGGTATTATTTTTTGTCATAACTTTCATATGCTAGGGCCTCTTCAGCTGATTTTTTTGGTGTTTTGTATATATATATATATATATATATATATATATATATATATATATATATATATATATATATGCATGTGTACTCTCTCCTGCTCTGAGAAGCCTCTTCCCCATCTCCAGGCCTCTCCTGCAGCCCTCCTTTTGAGAGGCACATTTGTGCTGTGGGTCTCCTGCGTGTGACTCTGCAAATGCCTTATGCTTTCTTCCTGGGGCTGACAGCCCTTCCCACCACTGCCAAATGGCAGCAGAGAGAAGCAGGCTGTCAGCCCAGGTTGGAGGCTTTCTTTTCTGCTGTGATCCCCACAGGTCTTTTTCTTATAAACATAACTAGTGTGAGGCCAAGGAAGAGATTGCGTTAAGTCTTTCAAATAAACTTTTTGGACTTTATGTGCTGCTGGCTTCTGCCAAGAGCAGCTTTCCTTATCACAGCGCGGGACAGATGTCCCACTGGCATTTTTGCCATGCTGCTTTACCAGGTCTGGTTTTTTTCTCCATAAGCACTGCTATCAACCCTCCTGTAACCATGCCAGCCTTGAGCCCAGGGCTGAACAAGGAGAGATTTATAGAACCATAGAATCATAGAATGGTTTGAGTTGGAGGCATCTTGAAGACCATCTTGTTCCAACCCCCTGCCATGGGCTGGGACACCTTCCAGGTTGGTCCAAGATCCATCCAGCCTGGCCTTGCACAGTACCAGGAATGGGGCATCCACAACTCCTCTGGGCAACTTGTTCCAGGGGCTCACCACCCACAACAATAAAGAATTCCTCCCTAATATCTGATCTAACACCTTTCAATTTATTAAACAGAGGGTGAGCTTTTGATTTTCTCAGCTGATGCACTTGGTGCAAACCATAATGCATAGCCCAGAGCTGTAGAATGTGCTGCTGGACAAAGCCTTCACCATCAGCAGCTGGGGTACCTGCCCTGCTTTTTGACACGAGTGGAGGGCAGGGCTGGGAGAGGCTTCAAGCAGCTGGGGCCAGGGTGCAGCTGCCACTAGATGTCAGCCATTCCTTGCTGCAAGGCAGAAGACCTTCGAATGCAAGAAAAATCCCTGAAAAACCAAATTTCTGCTTTTCCATGGCACTCTGCTTATCATCCCTTACCAAGTACTTGAGTGAGAGTGCCCCTGAGCTGCTTAGGAAGAAAACACTTCATCCATTAAAACATTTACTGTCAGGCTGTTTCTCTGCATAGTAATATTTTAAAATTTAATATTGTAGAAACCAAAGCAGTCTGCTGAATGATTTGCATCTATTTTGCAGGATGGATGTTTTTCGCTTCCTTGGAGTAAGCTTAGGAAATGAAAGAACCAGACAGGAAACTAGCTAAATGCTGATGGAAATATAAGATGAAGATATTTTTATTGCCATTGTATTGACAAGCCATGGGAAATTGTTTGGGGTTTTTGTTTTGGTTATGTTTAATGTTTTAAGCCTTTGGTTTTAAAATGGACAATATTTAGGTAAAGTATCCATTTTCTGAGCCCTCCAAGTGGATCTAATTAATAACCACTTTCCCTTCTGGATGGGAACACAACATCAAAATCCAAGTTACAAAGTACAGTAAGCTTGCCAGTGCAATATTTGTCTTTGGCATTTAACCTGTTTTCTCTGGTGTTATACCTAACATCTGGCACACAGGGTGTACCTGTTCCCTGAAAAAATGGGGAAAAGAAAACAATAGTTTCTTGGTGATGCCTTAGCATGTGAGTCCTCATTTGCTGCTGCTCCCCTCTAAGCCACATCTGTGCTCTCCCAGCCCTGTGGTGACTGTTTGGTAGGCTGTTCCCAGAGCATAAAACAAAACATCTGGTTGCTAACAACACAAAGCTGTTACAACAGCTGGAGTCTGCCAGGATGTGCAGACTCTTGTCAGAAATCATTTCCCAGCTGCAGGAAATAGTGATATGGGATCTATTGCACCAGCCAGCATCAGCTGAGAGCTGGCTGACCTGCACCCATGCTCTCACCCATTCCTCTTGGTGAGGGGCAGCAGGATGGCACAGCCCTGCTCCAGCCGGGACCGTGCTCTGTCTCATTTCTCTTGCAGCCAGCACTGGCTTTGCAAGCACTCAGAGCTGCTTTGCTCTCTACACAAGCTACACCAGCATCTGGCAGTCCAGTTAAGCCATCCTAGGTTGAGAAAGAGGCAAACTCCTGGCCTATATTATGAGCCAATTAGTCCAAGCATGCTGTAAAGGGCACTATGGAGCATCAGCAACACAGCTGCTGCGGGGCTGTGTGCTGGGGCATTCACCTGTAGGTGAGCAGTTCACATCTGGACTCAGTCATCCCAGTTAAAGAATCAGGGAGTCACCAACAGCCCCACTGAAGGCTTTGCTGTTTTACTTGAGGCTGGGGAAGCTAGAAGGGCTCAGGCAGTTGTCACTTTGCTCTCTCCTGTTCCTACAACCTTGCAGGCAGACACAGCTCTGGCTTGATGGGGAAGATGGTGCAAGAGGGCTTGGGAAGCAGCTCCTCAAAATGATGTTTGTATCATACCACAAGTAGTTGCACTGGCAAAGTGAAGGAGAAACTGAAATGTGGCACCAATGTGGGAATGAATGGCTGAGGATGCAGGAGGTGTGGTGGAAACCACCACTGAAGCCAGGGACTTGGTGATACCATGGTTTCACATTACTGGAGCTTAGGCTGCTCCTGATTGCTGGCAGCACAACACTGGCCTCGTTCTCTACAAACTCTCTAACATCTACTTTCTTAAAAGACATCTTAAAAAAGAAATAGACAAAACCAACCAAGTAAAAAATCCCTAGCCTAAATACCAAAACAACCACAAAAAGTCCTCATAAATGTTAATTTTTTGTGAGCATTGCATACAAATACATACTTCCCTCAACAGGCAAACCTGAGTGGATTTGTCATCTCTGTGGCTTGAGGAGCTTGCTCACGATTCAGAGCCACTGCAGCAACCCACTGTCACTTCATGGGTGATGCTCTGAGGGATCTGTGTGAAGGCAAGCACCCATGACAGAGAACAGAGCAGCCAACGTCCTCTTGAACGCCACACCTGAGGTGTTCAGGTGGTATGAGCAACAGGGAGATCCGGCTCCTTCCCCCAGAAGCTCTTTGATGTTTGTAACAGTTAACTGTAGCTTTATTAAAGACTCATTAGGATAAGTTTGAGAGATCACATTAATCACCAGCCTGAGAACATTACAATGATGAGCTGCCAAAGGCATGAGCAAATCACTCATAATTACCAGTTTTAGATGCTGCTCTTCAAAACTTGATTAGCTACAGATACACAGGTGATAGTTGCTACTCTTTTTTATAGCACGTCCTCACTATTATCCACTCTAGTCTGATTTAGGTTCTTATTAGAATAACATTCTGCTAATTAAATAATCTCACACACAGATTGTTTCATGATGAAGACAATTAAGTGGGTTTAAATAATTAATATTGCATACTGTTCTGTCAGTGTCAAAAGAAACTGGTGAGGGATGCACACAAAAGGCAACTCCTTGCTATCCCCATCCATCACAACTGTGAACAGAAATGACAAACAGTAAAGAAAAGGAGAGCATTAATAAGCCTAAATTTTTAGAAAAACATGTAGACATTCAATTGAATCTTTCCTCTGAAGGGTTGAAATCCCTGAAATCACCTATAGGAATGAACTCATTTCAAGCAGGTTGCTAAGATTAGGATTTTCCCCTTCCATACACTGAACAGACCAGTGGTGATGCTGCCCTCCTCCACCATACACTCTGGGTCTGAGCTCTCCTGCTTCGGATGTATGTATTCCACAACACCTGGAAGAAAAGGAGCCTTATAGGAGGCGCTGCTCTTCTCTGGAGCCACATCACAGCAGTGCTAGAGCAGCAGCAGGCCGTGTTTCTGCCTTCCCTTGCAGCTGGGCTTTGGGGACGTGCTCCCACAACACCAAAGCTCCAGCTGCAGCCCCAGCCAGCACCCAGGACCTGCCTGCCGTCTTTGAAAGGGTTTCTGTCCACCCCATGAGCAGAAACATACTTTCACCATTGCCCAACCGTGTCTTGTTCTCAGTTATTAGATCCAAACCATGCTGGATTAACCCATTCAAAGCATCCTCTCACCACAGCATGAGCATTTCAGTCCTTCTTCCTTCAGGGCAAAAAAGCACTTCCAACAATTCTGAAGCTTATTTAAGAAACAAACTCACCAAAAATGTGAAGGCTGCCAGGAATTATTTCGTTATCCACAGAGGTTAAAGTTTTATTTTGATATAAAAATTAAATAGCAAAGTTGTTTTGGTTTTTTTACAGTGATAAATTAGAAATTTACAGTACATACATTGAAGTAGATATATTTTCTGTACACCCCAAAATAATCAGTGTCTATTTCCTTAAAATTCAGAGAAAGGAGCTAAGTTGTCTGTTCAATGTAAGAGCTAAGCTTGTACCTCTCTGGCAGACGCTTGTGAACGCTGCAGTGCCAAGAGCACAGGCTGAGGGGGGAGATGGGAGCAGGGGCCGTGCAGTGGAAGGAAACGCCTGCAACGTCTGTGCTTGTATAACCACAGCAACTGCACTTCCGAGACAGGATTAGTCACACCCCTTATGGCTTTAAGCTCCCAACAATGCTGAAATGAGAGAACTGTGGAGCTGCTGATACCCGCTCTGCTTGGCAAGTGCCAGGTTTTAGGCTGTCTGCTGTGTCCTCCCGCTTGCACAGCCCTGACATGGAGCCAGGTAAATGCATGGGGGTGAATACATCAATGGAATGGTCTGATTGATGCAACCACTAATTTCACTTTGGGGCAGTACAGCGTTCCCCCATCTGCTGGGGAAAGATGTGTCCTCAGGAACAGCAGCTGGTGCCTCCCCCCAGCCCACCTCTTTCCCACAGCATTTGAATCGCTCACATGCTTTAATGGAATATCCCTCCAGGTCCCTCCTAGGGCCACACAGTGCCATCCTCATCCAGCTCACTGTGTCTCACATCACCAGGAGCACCCCTCTGTCAACAGTTCACAGTGTCACAGGCAGAGATGCAAGGATTTCATAAAAAGGCACTATTTAACTTTCACTTCTGTGTACATAGCAAGGTTAAAAACGCCATTTATTGAATCAGTCTACTCAAACATGGGTCTTATTGTCCAGGAGAGTATCCAAAGCCTTTCAGACTGAAGCACACCTTGAGTGAACGCGACACCTTGGCACGGCCAAATAGTAGGTTACAAAAAAGGGTCATACTGCATCCTTGCTCCTTGGAAGCCAGCATCCAGCTGCTGACTTTACATTCCTCACTGTGCCAGCAGAAAGACTGCATGATGGAGAAGCTCCGCCATCTGAAGATCTCACACTTGCAAAACTCCTCGTCCACAAAGGAATAACCAGATCCAAACACAACACTAACAGCAAGAGACTTCATGGAGAGGGTGAAAAGGCCCAGCTGGAATGTGGTGTTGGCCAAGACAGTGCTTGTGTGCCTTGAACAGAATGTGTCAAGTTGTCACTTGTTCTGCTGGAGAGGGAGCCCAACCGCAAAGACTGCCATTAGGGTTTGTTTGGGGTCTGGATTTTGTTTGTAAAAGAAAAAAAAGTTCTCTAGCACATGTTTTGACACTGACATTGAAACAATACATGCTTCTGGGATGGATTAGCACTCACTTCCAGAGCTGGAGTGAACTGTGGTTTGGGAAGCACATGGGCACCTGTGTGGAAAGCAAGTATTTTAATAAAGCAGCATCTGTTCTCAGCTGCCCTGGAAGATCATGGGAGCTGGGGCACCAGGGCGATGCTTTGCAGCTGATCAGGTTCCACACAAACAAAGGAAGCAAAAGCTTGGGGCACATAGATAAAATCAAATGTGTTTCAAAAAGATAGAGCATCATAACAGTGTTCTCTAAATGCTTCTAGGATATTTGTATTTGCATCACCTTTCTCACAAGCCCCTGACACTACATTCAGCTCCCCACAGGCTGATGCCTCCTCATATAAAATAATAAGAAATGTAATGGTTTCTTTCAAACATTATTCACCAAGAAGTTGGATTTCTTGTGTCCCTTTACAAAAACTGGAAAGGTCTTTGTTGCTCCTGAGGACTGAATGCCTGCTCACATTCTGTGTGTAAATATACATTAAAAACTGTCTCCATAGCTGTCAGTGAGCAATTGAAGCATCGTTGTGAGGCAGTCAGCTGTACTGCAATGTCATGGGCTGAGAATGTTCTTTTAATTGCAACTGACACACATAATTATACAACTGATCTGTGTGAACACGAGGTTGCCAAGCAATTTAACATTTTGCTTCTCCCCAGACTGGCGTCTACAGAGGAGATACCATCACACTGAATGAAATACATTAAGACTTAATTGCTTCATGCAATGAGTCTCCAGAGTCAAGTACGTTTGCTTGGAGAAACATGGCATTGTCTGAAGGTACCTTCAACTAATTTTTCTCTTTTCTGAAGGAAGGATCACTACAGAGTTAAGACTTTTTTTAAAGCTAATAAATGCAGTAGAATAAAGTGGTCTGCTAGAAATAGCAGGAGCACCTGAAGGTGCAGGAATGGAGGAAATGGATAATGATAATAGATGCAGAAGACCATACACAGTATCCCACCTTGAGCTGATTCCTCTACTTCTGAGGACAGCCATGAGTAAAACTTTTAGATTTTATAAATATTGATAGAACCACAGAATAACTGAGGTGGGAAAAAACACAGGGAGGTTCAAATTCCCACAAGGCAGAATCAACTCTCCATTCAGACCAGGTTATAAATGGCAAAAAGAATGAGTCAAAATTATTATTAGGCCATTAGATGACTCAAAAGTCATCCTCACTAATGCCTCACTAAATCCTACTCATCACGGGTAAGACCTGGAAAGTCCATTTACTATTTGTTTCAGGACATGATCCCTGACTGAATTGTGCAGTGTATTGGAACACCAGAATTCCCCAGGGCATAAAGACAGAATCCTCATCAAGCACTTCCTTCTCAATGCTGAACTCACAAAGAAGACATCTGACTGAGGTCCTGCTCCATCTTCTGGTAACTTGGTAACTGGATCCTAATTAAGCCCAGAATTTGGCCCTGGACTGCCTGTCCTCCATCAGCTGTAAGGGAATGAAAGGAAAACATCGTCTCACAGCTATGGGCTACAGCACCTCCATTTCTAAAGAGTTCAAGACTTAAAAAAGGAAGATAACATGTTTGGCTATTTCACAGCTTTTATAGCCTCCCTGGGCTCTCCTATTTTGGGCAGCATGGTTTATGGCTATTGTATCTGCAGCATGATCCTTTTGCTGTTTATTCTTTAAGGCTTTTTTTTTTTCCTCCCATCCCCAGACAGGTTGTGCAACGATCCCCTACTCTATTCCCAACATTTACACAGCAATGTTTGCACATGATCAGTCCTTCACAGGAGAGCAGTCAGAGCAGTGGGATGCTGTCCTTTTCTCATACCACGGTCTCGTTCCCTTTGCCGGGTTTCACCCAACCGTCCGCTCTCTTCTCCCGTTTCATTTTCCCTGAGTTCACCAGTCTGTTGGAGCACTTCTGCCACGTGTGCAGAGTTTTGGCTGACCAGATCCACATACCTGATGTAATACCCACCAGAAGGGACATGAAAATTTTGAGCATCTCCACTGCCATATTGGAATCATCTGCCGAATAGCGGAAAATGGCCCAGTTGGAGATTTCGTAGAAATAACATGCAATGACACACGTTGCTGGGACGGTGTACAACACTGAAAAGACCCCGATTTTGACCATCAGTCTTTCCAGTTTGTCAGTTTTAGTTCCATCTTTCTGGAGATTAGACCTGATTTTAAATAAGGCCACGAGTCCCGCTGCAATGAATAAAGTCCCGATGACCAGGTAGGTAAAAAGCGGAGCCACAACAAAGCCTGTCAGCGCATCCAGGTTCTGGTTCCCAACATAGCAGAGGCCGGTGAGCTCGTCTGCATCCACAAGTCTCATAATCAAAATGACAATGGTCTTCACCGCCGGGATGGCCCAGGCTGCGATGTGGAAGTAGGAGCTGTGCATCTCGATTGCTTCGTGGCCCCACTTGAGTCCCGCAGCCAGAAACCACGTCAGTGTCAGAATAACCCACCAGATGGAGCTAGCCATCCCGAAAAAGTACATCAGCAAGAAAATTATCGCACATCCTGTGTTCTTAAGACCTTCTTGGATAAGAACAGGTTCTGCTGCCTCTTCAAAATCACAGGATATCCTTTCCCGGCCCACAGTTAGCCTCACAATATAAGCAATGCTATAAATATTGTAGCACATGCTCAAAAATATGATTGGCCGCTCCGGGTAGGAAAATCTGGATGAATCAATCAGGAAGGTCAGGACTGTGAAGGCAGTCGAGATGAAGCAAAGACTGGCCCATATGGCCATCCAGATATCTGTGAATTCCTTGGCTGACCTGCTGTACAGACCAGCGTCGTAGCCGCACTTCAGGACGCAGCTCAAACTTCTCTTCACCCAAATGTACTGATCTGAGTTAGATCCCATGCCGTGGCACTCTTCTCCAGGCTGCAAGGAGGTCTTGCTGTGAAGGGGAACCTCTTCGTCTCCTGGGCCCTCCATGCACATGTGGTTGTGATCATTCTGGGGTGGGAATTTGCTGCAGTTTAGGGCGTCTGGCCAGAAGAACCCAAATTCTTTTAAAACAGGTTCACATCTTCTTTTGACAGAGAGGCACATGCCTCCACAGGGACCTATGGGGATGTTAATCTTCTCTGTGCACATCGGCACATAAACTGAACACAGGAAGAACTGGAAGAGAGAAACAGAAATCACAAGTGTGTTGAGGGAAAATGAAACAGGCTGCAATATAAAAAGTTTTCTTTTTTTTCCTTTTTAGCAGTAATATTTGGTCCCTTGCCTTAAAAAAAAACCAGGAAGAAGCGTAAAACAAATCAACCGAGAACAATAAAAACAAAAGAGAGAAAAAACCCAACAATGTTGTCTTTTTTCAGTTCAAATGTGGTCCAAAGCCAAAGTTTGAAAATTTTACTCCCTAGATTAGCTCCATGTAAATCTGGCCCATCAGTTCCAATGAAGCAAGTGGGATTTAGCCAGATTTAAACCTCGAGGGTACAATTTAAGAAAGCAGAAAACCAAATTAAAGGGGTTTAAACAAATACATATATTTGTTCTGAGCATTGCCTGGATATTTCAGCTAAGAAACAAATAGGAGGAAAAAAGCATTTATTGAAATACTTCCGTTCACGATCCTCCCAGAAAAATGGCTTTTATTTTACAATAAGTTCACGTATGCATTTACGACAGTAATAAAATATTGTAGTTTTCTCGTCTTTTGAATAATAGTAATTCGGCGACGCGACACCGTGAGAGGAGTTGCGTGCTGACACGGGAACTCTGCCCCGAGAAACAAGCTGGGTTTTGTTTGAGGAAATCCATGCCCGTGGGGAGGACAGGGATCCTGCCATTCGCCTGGGAAAGAAACTTTGGCGGTGGAGCTGCCGGCGGGGTCCCGAGCTGCCCCAGCTCCCCGCGGCCAGCCCCGCTCGTTCCGCACGGAATCGGGCGCGGCACCTGGGGCACGGCCGGGACGGAGGGCAGCGGCCGGGAGAGCTCCGGGAGCCGCCGCAGCCTCCGCCAGCGGCCGGGAGGGGAGCACCGCGCTGCGGCGGGCGCTCCTCGCCGCGGGCAGCCGGGACACCGCCGGGACACCGCCGGGACACCGCCGGGACACCGCCGGGACACCGCCGGGACACCGCCGGGACACCGCACCTCCGCCCAGCGTGAGCCGCGCTCCCTTCCCAGCCAGCCAGGAGCGTCACAGCGAGGCGGCGCGACTTTCCCGATGGGTTAGTACTGATCCGAGCAGGAGGGGACGAGGATGGGGTGCTGCGGGACAGCAGCCGGCCCGGGCACCGCACGGCTCCGCCGTGTGTCGTCCCCACCTCGCCCACGCACCCAGGTCCCCGCGGAGCCCCGACGCACCTGGAGCTGGCTGGAGCAGCCGTACTGGATGAGCGGGGTGAAGGTGGTGAGCTGCAGCTCCGCGTCCGCCTGCAGCTCGTGCCCCACCAGGTTGGGCATCTTGGTGACATTGTAGCCCAGGTTCTGGCACATGGCGATGCGGATGGCGTCGCAGCGCCGCTCCTCCTCGTCGCCGAAGCCCCGCGCCCCGCCGAGCAGCCCGGCCAGCAGCACGGCCAGCAGCACGGCCAGCAGCCGGGCGCGGCCGGCCGCCCCCCCGCCATGGCCCCCCGCCATGGCCCGCAGCGGCCCCGGCCCCGGCCGCGCCGTGCCGCACGGGCCGGCTCCAACGGGGCGGGCCGGGGGCGGCTCCGCTATTAAACAGCCGCGCCGAGAAACGGCCCAGGGGAGGGACGCGCCTCACGGGCCGGCCCTCACGGCGCCACCGCCCCCGCCGCGGGAGCCCGCCCCGCGCAGCGCCCTCAGCGCCTCCGTGCTGAGCAGGGCAGGGCAGGGCAGGGCAGGGCAGGGCAGGACAGGAGTGCTACCTGCGCCTCAGCCGGGCACCCGGGAGTTCCCCTCCGCTCCCGGGGGAGCCCCGACCCTCACCCCAAGCCCGAGGAGCGCACTTCCGCAGGCTCCATCTCAGCGCTCCGCGCAGGGTCCCTTGTCCTTGGTGACCCACTACCTGCATTCCCCTCAGAAACCCCCAGGGATAAGTCCGTGTCTCGTCCCCCCACAGCAGGTCCCCCCTCCTGTCCCGTGTGGCCAGTGCCCCTGGGAGACATCGTCACTATCCCCTGAGTTCCCACCGTGAGTGTAGGTCCCAGGGGCTCCCCAAGTTCGGCTCCGCAGGGCTAGGGGAGACTGAGCTCCGTGCCGCAATCTTCCCCTCACTTCTGGCCTTTTTTCCAGCCCTAAGTGCTCAGCTCTTCTACTGTGTAGTTAAAAATATCCGGGGTGGCTTTCTAAGCTGCTGTTTTGTCTTCTCGATGGGTTAAACTGCACCACTAGGTCACATCTGGGCTGTAGCATTGTTTGTTTTTTCACTGGGGCCATGAAACGTGTAGGGCACTGCTAGGTACCTCCTGGCATTTGTATAAATCCCTGTAAAATAAGTAAGTGTGGATGAAACATTTGTGAATTTGGGAGGAAAGGGCTGGATGATTAAGCAGACCTTTAATATGTCAGCAGGAGTAGGGATTAAGAGTAGAGAAACAAGACTCACACTTAAATTCCCTTGATATTATTTACACCTGTAATAAAATCTAGTTGAGCTGGTTGTGCCTTTAGCAAAAATATGTCATCTATTAATGAATTCTTTGTAAAGCACTTTGAAAATATTTGTAAAGCCCTGGTTAAGCAACCTCCTCCTGTGTGCACGCAGCAGGTGGCATGTGCATGTGCTCCTGAGGGGATCTGTCACAGGCAGCCAGGCCTAAGAGCCCCTCGGGGCCTTTGCTGCTCCCCATCATTCCCCAGCTCCATTGGTCAACAAGACTGCGACTAATGGCACAAACCTCCCCTCAGCTATTGCTCCTTACCAAGCACAGGACTGTAAATCACAGCAAAACCCATGCTATAAAGTGCTCTGTGCTTGCTCACTGCAGGTTTCCCCTCTGAGGCTCTGTCCCCAGTGGGGTTTTTTTTTACCTCAGAGAGGGGGGAAACTGTGTGTGAGCTGACCTGAGACATTGCAGGGACTGATGGACATTAATGTGCTTTCCTCTAGCAAGATGGTGCTTTAACTGAGGTTTTGTGAGCGTAGGTATTTACAGAGCTCTCATTGCTGTAACACTTTACATCTAGCTTGAATAAACAGTGTCTCTAAACTCACAAGATCCTTGTGAGGCAGACAAGTAATATTATCTTAACTTTTCAAACACAGAGGCAGACAGTGCTCCAGTCCCAAGGTCAGTCAAGGAGCCTGCAATGGAGTCAGCAACTCAACCACATCATACAAAGCCCATATTTACCTGCAGGCATTGGTGTCTGCACCCGGCAGTGCTCAGCTGCTAATCTGGGTGGGTGATAATGCTGTGAACACACACGGTGTGCTGCACATGTCCACCAGGCTGTTGCCAGCACTGCCAAGTTTACTTTCCCTAGCACACAAGTGCAGGGAATGGGTGATGGGTGCTCCCCATGCAGTCAAACACATCAAAGTAAGAGGCAGGCTTTCATGGGAGAAGGTTTTGGTTGGAGTTTATTTTTTTCCCAAATTATCTAGGAAAGAAGGCTAGAGCGAGAATCATAGTGACCTTAAAAACTATGCATCTTTGTCCCAGTATATGAAACCCCTTTTCATCTGCCATCTCCTGCTGCAGTTAGGTGCTGAAGCAGAATTTGCTGCTGCTAGAATAAGGCCTTTACCTAATTCCTATGAAATAAACCACCTACTGCATATTCAGAAATTACAAAGCAAAACCCTTGGACCGTGAACCTAGTCCCTGGACTAAGTAAAACTCCAGTGGACACAAGTACCTTTGTAGAAAAAGAACTTCTCACCCCAAAAAAAGCTCCTACCACTATTGCCTCTTCTTTGAGAATACAAAATAAATATTTGAAAGTGCTACAACGCTGTGTTTGCTTTGGAAAGTCTTTTAGATAATGGGAATTAGTTTTGAAAACAAGAGTGCTGTGAGAAGCAGTGGCTAATCATATGAGAGGCTGGAGTTGGAAAAAATGGTAATTAACCTGCTTTGAACCTTATGCTTATAACAGTGATTCAATGTCACCATGATAAGCATGTAGATATCATTATTTTTAAACAGATCAGAATAGGAAAACTTCTGGATAGAACTAGTGGATTTATAGATTCTTGGATTACTGGGCAGTGTGAGACACTGGCCTGAATCTGGCACAGAAAAAGCTGTATTCCTTCCTCAATTATTAATTGCCTGACTTGCAGCATATTTTTTTATAAATTTGATTTTGAGAGTTCTTTAGTTAAAAGATCAGCAGGCTCCCTTCCAATTATTATTTGTTGTCACTGCCAATAATTACATTTGGTTTCTAGTCTGAGTTATCTCCAGCTTCCAGCCACTGACTTTTGTTCTACCTTTACTGGACAGGTTGAGAAGTCATTATTGAGACTAACCCTGTAGGTTATGTCAGGCTGTGATTAAGTTACCCTTTGTCCTTTTTTAATAACCAAAATAGATTGAATTTCCTGAGTTTCTTATTGTAAGGTGTTTTCCCCAATTCTTTAATCATACTTTTGATTTTAAAGGAGCAAGATTTTACCCTGCTGTTTAAATACCACTTTCAGCCCAAACCATCCTTTACAGTACAAATAGATATGTCTGAATTAGTAGTTGAAACACCCTTGGTCCCTTTAGAGTCAGCTAAAGTCAGGATAGACAGACACTTGCAGAAGGCAGCTTACATAATAGGAATGACATTAATACAAAATCCTACTTATTATTGTCTTGGTTTTAGTACTTCCCCCCTACATTTGTATGTATATTTTTTTGCATATTTATTAAAGCCATGGGTGAATTTTTACACTATGAAAATAAATAATGCCTACCAGGACCTCTGAGTCTTCCACTGATTTGTAGGGCATCAAGGAAGGTTCATAACTCTTTCCTGAACATTTTCAATGCATCAATATTTGCCTGAACTCTAGTGGTAGAACATTCAGTTCTCAGCTCAGCTTTCCCACTGGAGGGATACCGATGTCAAAAGCTCAGTCCTACAAGATGACCTTGCTTACTCCTCCAAGGACATGATCTCTTCCCCTGCATTGCAAGGAGAGCCAGGACCAAGGCCTTGCAGGCAGATTGGAGAAAGCTTGGGCATCTATTTGGTTTTCTAAAAAAAAAAAAAAGTGGATACCACATTAGCATGGGATTATTTTAACCAAACATAGATGTCAGCTTTTAGTCAGATGAATTTCATTCTAGAAATGCCTCTCTCTCTCAGTTGACTGCAAAAGGAATGTAGGATGACCAGCTCAGAGGTGAAAGCTCTCAAAGAGGTGTCTAGTGCTGCATGAGAACAGTCCCTGCCTCCCAGCCAGTCTCCTGGGAACTGATGACAGAGAATACTGATATCACCTTCCAGAAAGTTATTTTAAAGATCTTGTATACATGTCAAATAAACATATAAGAATTTTAAAATGTATAGCTTCTAGAGCAGTTTTGGGATACTGAAATTTTAAGAATGACTTAATTACTGTTAGTTATGTCTATGATACTATTAGTTATCTCTATGAGATGAGATATCTATTTTTTCAATATACAACAAAGATGACTGTTGAACCTGGCTGTTACCTGTTTTGTTTACTGACAATTCCACAACTTCTATCAAGTAACAGAATTCTACCATTAATGATCTTTTAGTCTCAATTTATATAAAACAATATTGTCTTTGAACATCTGTCCATTTTTTTTGTTTTGCATATTTTATCACATACTTGTCATTCCTTTTGGATTTATATTCATTCAAATCAGTGTTTCCTTCATACTCTTTGACATTTATGCTTTTATTAAACTTAATTAGCTTTATAATGTTAAAATATTATTAAAGAATTAAAAGAAGAATTTCCATCTGAATTCCAGCTGCATTTTTTTAGTCAGGACCTTCTTTCTCAAAATCCATCTAAATCAATCACCTACTTTATTCAATGATGTCTTTGCAAGCACCTAGCAATAATTTTAAAATAGTTTCCTAACTGCCATTCACAAGCTCAAAATAAGTTTTCTCCCTTACTTCTGTGCTTCATGAGGCTGACTCTTTTAAAGCAGGAAATACATATATTCCCCTCTTTGCACTTATCCATTATCATCATCATTTCAATTGTCCAGTAACAATCAGAAAGAAGTGGTATCATCATGATACTTCCAGTGAACATGGCTCTATCAGAAAACATGGCTATCTGAGGAGAAACCCCAGTGCAGCCAGTTGAATATGTATTTATGCATATGTGTATATATATAGATATGCAAATATATTTACACATACAAATATCTGGGGATTTATATATAAAGTATTCATAGAAACATTACAGAAACATTAAAGTTGGAGAAGATCATTAAGTGCAAGCATTAACCCAGCACTGCCAAGCTAAAACCACCACTAAACCACATCCTTAAGTGCCACATTTACATGTTTTTTGAACACTTCCAGGAATGGTGATTCCATCACTTCCTTGAGCAGCCTGTTCCAGTACTTGATCACCTCTTCAGTAAAGCAATTTTTCCTGATATCTAATCTAAGCCTCCCCTGGTGCAACTGGAGGCCATTTCCTCTTGTTCTGTTGTTCACTGGGAGAAGAGACTGCCCCCCACGTGGCTTCAGGTAATTGTGGAGAGCAGATATAATACAGGTGACACTGGTGCACAAGGTGGTGAACATTGGGGCACTCGTATTCAATGGTGTGGAATCAACCAACACTGATGTCAGTGAGGCAGGACTTGTCTCAGACTTTAAAATAAAATGTGTATTGTGTGCATATTTACCTGCCATAGCGCACTGCAGAATCCTTCTGGGCCTGACCCAATGGGATTTGGCTCCTGATAGTCTCAGGATACTCTGTTTAAATTTCTACCCTTGGTGTCTCCATGTGAGCCAGCTCTCTGTGCAGAGGGAGACCCAGACAATATCAGCAGTGTGTCTAGAGCACAAGTCTCCTGACAGGCTGGGAATCTCTGCTTTCATGCAGTTATGGCTGTAAGTTCTTTAAAGTACTTTGGTGAAGCTAAGCTGTGACACAGATCCCATATCTAGATTCAGCTGTGTAATTCCTTGCATGCCAATTTGGGTCAATAGTTGCTCCATGACCCTTAAAAGTCAATATTTGGTTTGCACAGAGACCTCAGAATTTGGTTTTATAGCATTGTAAACAGGAAATTTCAGTGCTACTTAATATGCATAATTTTGAGAAATCCTTTGCATTTAGATAGCATCAAAACATTCAACAATACAAGAGGATTTCTCAGATGATGGGTGGGGTTAGAAATCCAGGTGGCACAGAGGTATCACACACAATGTCCCATGGGAAACAGGAAAAAAAAGCTGTCCATAAATCTCATAGGATGAAAGGTGCCTATATAAAGGCCACTTAGGTCACTTCATCTATGTGTTAGTATTCTTTTTTTTTTTTATTTTCACACAGGTATTTCTCTTTCTAACTTTAAGAATAACTTCAGTTAAAAAAAAAAACAAAACTAAACAGTTTTCCAAAAGCCTATTTCTTCATATAATTCAGACTGATATACTTCTCTAACCAGATTAGCAGAACAGGCAAGGAGCTGTGAGGCAAAGTCACTCTCATGATCTAGTGAGGCAGAAACATTTTCACAATGAGTTTTTCATAGTTTATCCACATTTATTAAATTTTGTGCTAAAATACAAATCCCACCCAAAAAACCCTGCCCTCTTCCCTTGCCTGATTTTGACAAACTTCTCAGGAAAGCACTGCTGCAGAGATACAGCATGACCAATTTCAAGGACATCTCTTCCCTTTAGGAAAATTAGTAGACTTTTTGCCATGGTGAAGGCAAAAATCAGCACGAACTTTGGAAATTTTTGTCTCTCAGAATGACTTTCAGTTTAAACTATTGGTCACCATTACTTCTATAATGCTCAGAAACTCACATTTTGGCTTGAAAATGTTGACCTTATCCACATTGACCTCAGCCCAAATGATTATTTTTTTCTGGAAATTGATGAACAGTTTACTTAGAACATTTTTCAGAGATCCCTTTTTTAAAAATGCTCAGATAAGTCCAAAACATCTTGGGTTTGTAGCTTCAGATTTGGTATGTGCAGGGTACAATCCTGAAGGAGGAATGCACTTTTTGTAGTGTTTGAAGAAATTTCATTTCACAATAGCAAAGTAGCCTGAAAACTTTAGAAATAATAGACTGATTGCTCATGTAGTGTGGTAGATTTAGCCGTGATAGAAAATGACAGACTGAGTTCTCCCTCCCTGAGAGGTCATGAGTCTTGCTTTATAAATAAGGCTTAGTTTCCTTTTTGCAGAGTCATCTTTCCCACTAAACCTTTCTGCATCCTGTTTTGCTTTAATTCTATGGCAGCATCAGGGGTTATTTCCTGTGTGTTTGCTGTCCATAAGCAACATTGAACTTGGTTTTTGGTGTCATTTTGCACATTCTGTGAAGCAAATTTCAGTGGACCTGACTTAAGAAGGACACTTTCTTCTTCATGTGGGACGTTGAGATAACTTACTTCTCTTAACTCACCCAGGTTGCACTCAGCCCTGGTCTTCACATCCAGCTGTGACCAACATCACAAAAACATGCTTATGAACACAGGGGGACAGATTTTTTTAAAATCATCCTATAGTACTTTCTCCTCAAATGTATTAACCAAAAAGTAAACAAAAAAATTTCAAATATTTAAATTAGTTTACTTATTACCAAATAAGTCAATATCAAGCTTTTGAGCCTGGATATTAATGAATTAATCCATTATATTTTTTATCTTTGGAAATTATATCAGGCTGAGATATAAATCCCTCAAAATCAAAGCTGAGATGGTAGGTTTACTGTTATGCTTCAGCTGGTTTGCACTGCTCCAGTGGTACCATGACAAGCTGGTTTAATCAATCTGTTATTGCAGGCTGAAAGCTGTTCTATGTCATTGGAGCAGCACAGAGCTGTCAGGCGTGTGATGAATCTGGCCACAAATCTTAAAAGGTACTATTTTTCCCCATTAAAAAGGCTATGTGAGCTGATATGCTGTGTTTAGTTACATAACAGCGAGTATTGACTTGCAGGGCACGGCTGGGGAAAAAACCCTTCTTTGTATTGTGTTAGGCAGGCAGTGGGGTCATTCTCCTGGGAAAGAAACTCGACATCTGCCAAGAGGTGAAGTTTGCTGCGTGCGTGTTGCTTTGGTGGTGCCTGTGAATGCACAAAGGGGGAGCTGGACACGGGAGGGAAAGCTGTCCCGGTGAGGATACGGGCTGCTGGCAGCGCTCTCTGGAGCCCGTCACGCACCGGTAACGTGGCTTCAAGTTATACACACCACTGCCTCCAGGTCCTTATGGAATCATAGAGAACTCTAAAATAAGCAACCGTGCTTGAGTCTTCCAGTTCTAGCTGGACTGCCCACTTTACAGTGGCACTATTCTTCGCTTTGTGGGCCATTTAAAACACAGTTACTGAGTGCTAATTATTTCCACATTCCTGTCTCCACTGCAATTCTTTTATTTTTTTCTAACTTTCAAAAGATTTTTAATTTATTTTTGCCTTTTTTTCTCTTTAAATGATTACAGAATGCATTCAGCTTGGGAGCTGTGTAATTATTTCATTTAAGGAGATGAGTTTTTGTTAATATATTTATACACCCAGCATGCACATAATTGCAAAAGATATTTACTTTATTCTGCTTTCTATTCCAGGACAGATTATTCCCCTTTCTCACAAAGACAGACCTGCTCTTCCATTAACCATTTGTATGTGACATTCATAGGTTTTCTTTTTCTTTACCCATTCCTATACCCTTAAAGCAGTGCTGCATTCACAGGAAGACAAACATATAAATGTCATACCAGACAGTGAGAAGGACTGGTTAGGCAAGTCTTTGGCAAACAGGTTTCCTAATTTCTATCCAAGCTGGCAAATTAATCATATGGATTACTGTTACACAAACCAATGGACTTCCAAATTAGTCTGAGCATAAATAATGCCATTCTGTCTTGTGTAGAAGGCTTTGCTGCCATTCCACATTTGCCTTGTGTTCCTTGCATGCATACAGGTGCTTACGTGGAGTGCAACCCACCTTACACCTTGGACCTATGTTCTCTTCTTCTGACTCCCTGGCAGGGAAGGGTAGGTCCAGATACTAATTGTTAGAAAACTAACAAAATAAAATAAATAGTGCTGTGATGACAAGGAGGGGTGGTGTGACCACGAAAGGAAACAGATCAGCTTAGTTTGGCTTCAACCGTGAGGGAACCGCACCCTTATTCTTTTATGCTGTGCTGATCACGGTGGTATTTTTGCACTGTACTGAGGTTTTGTTATCAATGGAACTAGTGCTGAATTTTATTTTCATTATTACTGGATCTGGAATTTGAGTATGTACTGATCTTTCATTCTTGGCCAGTGTAATTTCTATTTGGAGGCTGACAATTCATCTATTTCCCCACAGACTCATACATTAACTTAGAAAATAGTGAGAGTTTATGTGAATTCCATTTTTCTCAGGCATTTTTATTCCTGGGAGAGACTTCCATGGGCCAAATTACCATGAAAACTATATTACCATGATATTTCATTTCCTTACAGTAAAAGTTCATATCTTTTAGTACTGTTGACACTGTACACACATCCTTGGGGAATTATGACTAATATAAAAAGAAAACTCCTAAAAATGTGCATAAAAAACACAAAAAAGGTGCCATCTAACCTAAATATTCCCCAAGCAAAACTAGAACAAATTATTTCTCAAATACGAAAGCTTTAAACCACAACTGGGCATCGTGCTGTATTGAGAGGCAAGGTTATTATTCAATTTTTGACATAAAACCACTTCAGGTATATGAAGAAGTTTGTTGAAAAGGACATCAACACACAAACAAACCCCTTTGCTCTCATCATATGGGGCAAAGCAGTGAAGAACCGGGTGCCAAATTTAGACAAAAGCCACTCTTTCAGTGCAGCTGGTTCCTGAGGCTGGGCTGGAGTGACTCCTCCGTGTTTTAATCCTGGAGGAAAGGCTCGCAAAGGCTCTCTCTGCCACCATGCCAAGATGACTGCAGTGGAAGGGAACCACTGCTGAGGCCAGTGACCCTCACTGTCCTGTCCTAAACCTGCCTCTCCTTCCTGTGCACCTGATCTAGGAATGTAATTTTGATACATTTTGAGGGTGCTAGGTTTGTCTCCATTGAATACCAAGTGGGCAAGACAGACAGAAGGTAATTGAGAGTCCAGTTCAGATCTAAGGGGGCTGCACTGGAGATACTTCACTCTCCCTTGACTACCAAAGGAGCTCAGGATGTGTATCTAATTCCTTAGCTCTTCCAGGCAGCTGGGAAAAGGGAGGAGGAACTAACATAAGCTCAAATTAAATAGGGGAATGAGGATTAAGGAAGAATTTATACAAGAACTCTTGGGCAACAGTGCATGACTGTGGAATAAATATTCTTCAGCCTGACTAAAGGATCATTTTAACATCTTTATTGTAAGGCTCACACATAAAATGTAAAAACATGCCCCTCCAGGCTTTGAATGATGAAAGGATGAACTGGGTCCTAAGAACATGATTTCCGTAAGTAAATAGCCAGCATTTCCAGAGATCATTTGTTAAGCAGACACAAGGGAAAAGAAGATTTCAAAAATCCCTTTTTCAACTTTTTCCTTCTAGAAAGTTGTATTGGCAAGAGATGGATTTACTTTCTCCAGCTAAACCAAATTTGATGTAGACTGTTAAATGGCATTTGTTTTGTGACAATGAGCTTCTGGTGAGCCTGTAAACTCATAGATCTCTTTTTCTGGATCATCAGTAATTATAACTCCTTCATACACTGGTAAAAGCTGCATACCCTTTTAAACTGGGCTATTTAGCTAACTTAAAATTTCACTTCATCATCTGAAAATATGCCTTTCTGTTCTATTTTTACATTTTTCTCCCTAAACAGAGGTGGATGCAGTTCAGTGGGTGTGGGAGTGTCAGGAGGAGGTACAATTTCTTGCATGCATTGTGATTTCCCATGTGAAGTTTGCTTAAGTTCTTCTATGAGGGAACTTACTTGAACTATATCATTTGGGTTAATCCTTTTTTTGGCACTGTGACAGAATTTGGACATTTTGGACATCAGGTCATTAACCACCCTTACTACTTGCCTTTTAGGGGCAGCATGCTCTCCCAGCCAGGGTTGTATCGATTCCCTCCTGGGCTTTTGACCGAAGAGACCTGTATAAAACATTAACATTTCATTTCTTGTCCAAAAAAAGAGCCAAGTAAATTCTTCTATTTTCTATAAATAGGATAAAGAAGGAAGGTGCTTTTCTGGGTGGGAGGGGAATGTAAAATGATACCATGTCTGACCAGTTACCTCATCTCTATGCATACACACATGCACGCTGAGCTCTAGCCAATGCCGTGAGCTTTCTGCTCTCTATCTTCAGAGTGCTAAAAACCACTATAAAAATATCAAGAGAAGCCTTCCAAGAGTGACATATATCAGGCTGCAAAATCACTTCTCCCAGGGAGTGATGAAAGCCCTATGAACAATAGTATTATGAACAATAGTAATTAGATATTATGAACAATAGTAATTATTAACACACGATGTGCACAAATCTGGACTTTAAAGGTTCTGCAAGACACGCCTTCAAGATGCCACTGCCACGCAGAAGCATGGATGGAGTTTTGGGCCTAGGGCCCAGAGAGCAAACCTCTTCTTAATAAAGAATTTACAGTCAAGTTCATCTCTTCTAGCTGTGTCCACAGATACTATATAGCCCCTACAGCATTTCCTTACAATGAGAAAAAACACTGGAAAATACTGTCTGGAAGACAATATAGGTAGGGCCAAAGAAATTACCTATTACTTTTACTTTACAAGGGGATTTTTTTTCAGAGACACAAAGTTAGGTGTTCAACCTTCACTGAAATCCAATGAAACGTGAAGATCTAACTCCACAGGGTTTTTGAAATACTGACCCCAAGGTGTTAGGTCCTTCTCCTGGCCATGCCAGGGTTAGCATGCAGGAAGTCTCTGCAGGAGATGTCTGTGAAGGAGATCAGAGCTCAACCACAAAACAGTGACAAAATCATTTGGTGCACACAGAGCTGTTCTCAGTGATGAGTATTTAACTTCATTATTTCTGTGTTTATTGCATTTTTCCCCCTTGTGTTGTTTCTGCTTTATCTGCAGTTTTTATTTTTATTTGTATTTTATTATAATTTACTTCGTTAGTTCTCAGTCTATTTACAGAGAACAAAAGAATGTAAAACAGTAGAATAATAGTGTTTATTTTCACAAGTTTGGACTGATCAAATAACTCATAAGTCCCAAAGTGGAACCATGCTTGAGGTAGGTTAGGTCATCTCAAGTGTGGGGAAACAAACAGAAATATCCTATTCTTTGCTATTGTTTGTTGTATTTATGCCACTTGAGAATTTTAACAATACCACATATATAAAACATTTGTTCTTGCTTTCTGCATTATTCAGAGTTTTCTCAAGGCTCTTTGGTGCTTTTTTTCCTGTGATGTTGCTATGCTTTAGTGACTTTCTCAACTAATTGAGCAGTAAGTTAGAAAGGGCTTCTAGGAATGAGCCAGAGGTGCTGAAAAGAAGGCTTTGTCCTTTGAATGCTTCTATGTTTAAAAAATGCTGAGAGTTTTAACTAGTTTGCTTCAACTTATTCCCTTGATTCTTGTTCATATGCACTGACAAACCTTGGTCTAGCAGAGAGGAACCAACCAACCAAGAGTCTGATGTTGCAGTCCCATCAAATCCACAATTGTTTTTTACACTTGCTTTGATTTTTGACAGGAGGTCCAAATGTGGATGTCTAAAGCTACATCTGCCCACCTAAACACAATACTTCAAAATCTCATAGCAATCATGGGTGTGCTGTTTCTTTGATTTGCAATTTAAAGCACTTTCGAGACAACTGGCAGCAAAGTTGGAAAAAAAGGCAAAGGGAGTGGCTTGCCTCAAAGAGCCTCCTCTGAGCCCCTCCCTCTGCTCGCAGCTTTGGATATCCACAGTCCTGCTGAAGGACAGTGTAGTTCATTAACCCAGGATAACATAAAATCACTGCCTATTTAAAAATATAAACCTGAAAAATGAAGTAGTTCAGCAGCTTCTGCTTAGGCTGTTGAATTCTACTGCTGTGACATCCAAGTGCTGGCAGCACGAGTGATCGGAGTCCTGAGGCTATTTCAGCATGAGCATTTGACAACTACATAGCTGAAATTTACTGTTCATTATTCTTCTGGAAAAAAGAAAATCAGGCTTAAATTGAAAGTCTTTTCAAAAGTGCTGAGTTCTTAGAAGCTATCATTAATTTTTGAAGGAGCTGTTGGGTGCTCAATTGCTTTAGAATAATTACTTTTCTGTCTGTGGCCTCAGCAGCCCAACTTGATGGACAGAGAGTTTTATTACAGAAGCTTTAACCACACTAGAAACTCCAAAAGAAAAAAAAGACACCCTCTGAGTATTTTCTTAAGGTCATGACTGAAAAATGCTTGTGTTGGAAGAATAAATAAAATCTTAATAATGACCTCACAAAAGTTGGGAATGGCAAACAAAAGGTTTTGTTTGAGGATGTCATCATTCACTCCTGTCTCCTTTTTCTCTCCTATTTTCTGAAAGATCCTTGGCATTGACACTGCTGAAGAACAGCCCACCACTCACTGCTGCTCCTGCAGGCAAATGACAATGACTGGCTGGTATGTGTCCTACTTAGGGCCAGACCTCTCTGTAACATATTGATCTCAGATATCATTCAAAAGGCCCCCAAAATGTGCCAGAGAGTGGAATCAGCCATCAGGCGTCACAGAGAATAGAGGTGCAGAACTCTACTTCAGTTCTTGGAGTTCTTTAGGAGTGGAGACCCATCTGATGCTGCCCCTGAGCTCCCTGTGTGCAGCAGCCCAGAATCCCAGCTCCTCCCACCCTTCCCACTCATGCTCTTGGAAAGGTGATTATCACCTGCATGTTTGAAGGCTGCTGCCCCCACCTGGCAGGCAGAAATGAAGGACGTCGAAGCCATGTAGGACTTGCTCAATTGACTGCTCAGTTTGGGGAAGAGCAAGGTAAGAGGATGGGAGAGGAAGGACATGAACTCCAGACACAGCACTGTGACTGTAGAGCACAGGCAGCCATACCTTTTGATAGCAGCAGAAAAGATTTAGGTCTGTTTGGGTGGTGTAAAGCTGTGTTGTAGTTGTTCCAGTCAAACAAAGGTAGGGGACTAGACAAGGGAGTTTCAAGCACAGGAGCATGCTGAGGTACCAGCATGATGCAGGACTGATTTTTGCATTCTTTCCAGAGCTATAGAAAGCACTCTCCTGGAGAGCAGGAGAGCAGAGAAGCAGCAGCAGGGTCACAGTTGCTGTTTTGGGCTGCTCTTGGGATGATGTGTCCACGTGCACTGCCTCTCATTCCTTCTGTAGTGAAAGCAGTGGCTTAATTTAGCCTTTAATGACCAATTCTGTCACCTGATTTAGAAAGGAGAAATCACTGTCTCCAGGAACAGCAACACCATAGGCTAAATACAGTGGAAGTACAATTCAACTGATGCCAGTAGCATGAAAATGGCTCAGTGTGTCATCTCTTGGTTTGGCCCACAGAGTCTGTGTGGTGAATGTTATGATTTTGTTTTCTTAGTTTAATCCTCGGTACCTCTGTAAGAAAGACTGCAACATTTAGATCTGGAAAAAAATCTGTATTTGTATAAACATGGGGATATTATTGTGTATATTAAAGTGTTCACAGGGTATTATCCCACAGTCCATCCCATATTTAGCTTGGACATTACTACATCTTGGAAAATGGGAAAACTTCCAGATAATTCCTTTACCTCGAAATATCAGCAAACATAAGGGTATTTTGAGCTTATCCCCTGCTAAAAAATGAACAAGTAGCATTCATGGTTGCAAGCCAGAAGAGAATCTCTCTTCAAATAATGCAAAACGGGTCAAGTTAAAAGCACAAATAGTTTCAGGCACAAGGGTGAAAAGTAGTTTTTAAAGGGCCCTTTTTTTTCTTGGAAGAAAGTAAATCCACTCAATTAATGGGCATTCAGTCCCATTCAATACAGCCATTTCATGTATTAGTGATGTACGTTACAAGCTTGTGGCTTGTTTCTAAAGAAATATAATAATATAATATATTATTATATTAATGTACCCACCATTTCTCCTGGATTTTGAGAAAAAATGGAGATTGGAGTAATATCTCCATGTTTCTATGCAGTTTACTGAGGGAAGTAGATATCTGCATGTACACATTGTCACCACTGACCTGAGGAGAAGAATGAATTTAATCCCCAGCTTTTTTAGCAGCAGAATACTTTTCAGCCTGGATTTCATAAACTTTATAATGGGGGCATGAGACAATTGCACAGATGGCAGGAGAACAAGCTGAGGGATAATAACAATGAGAGTGGAAGAATGGGAAAAGCAGGAAAATAACAGAGTGAAAAAAACCCCTACTGGTAGAAAGAGCAGTTCTTATCAGACAAGAGAAGTTTCTTCCAGAACTGAAATGCAAGCACTGAGAACAGCATGAGTAGCAGGGAAAAGTTGGATCCCTTGTCCCGAGGGAGAAAACAAACAACAAAAAAATCCCAAAGCACACAAGCTGGAAAGCAACAAGAGAGAATGGAGAGGGCAAAGCATAACATTTCTTCCAAGTTAAAATGTTTCCAGATTGTTCTGATATTTAAAAATATTTAGAAAGAAGATTTACCAGATCCCAATGCATTCGGAAGGCAGAGCCTTCTGAAATGTCATGTCCCCTGGTTGGCTTTTTTCATCAGTTTATTTTTTTCTGCCTAATTTTGTTCTAATTAGTTGAATGCTCTGCCTTGGATTCCTGGCTAGGCCACTTTCTAACACTGATAACTGCTCAGTGTGAAGGCAAAAGAAAAATCTTCACACCTCCAGTTACTCTCATGGGATGAGATATGTAATTTATTTGTAGATTCCAGACTTAGCAGATGCTGACGATAGCAGCAGAGAATGTTCCAAACTGTGAGCCCCACTAAAACCTGGAAAGGAAGGGACTACTTTCCTTCATTTCCTGCAACTGCTACCCAAGCCATCTGCCTCCCTAATATAATCAGTTATCATCTGCATGGACAAACTAAAGGATTGCAGTGCTGTCCATCAGTTAGGTACCTTCCTAAAGGGTGAGTCTGGCCAGGGACTTGTGCTGAAAGCTGCACTTTGTTAACAAGGGCAGCAGGAACAGAGTCTCAGTGCAGTGAGCTGCTGCCACATCTCCCTTCTGTGACACAAGGCATGGAGGCCGGGACATCATTGCTGTCCTAGTCTCATGAGGGTCAGATTTTTGTCAGCCTACACACATTGGTGTATTTGACTCTGCTGCACCAACAAGGACCAGGGAGCAAGCTGAGCAGTCTCAACTCCCCCACCATTCAGGTTGCCTAGCAATTAGCTCTCTCCCTGGCTTTGGTTTTGGTACTTCTCTGGGTAGGTCTCTCCAAGGCACCTGGATATTACAAGGCAAGCTCTGAACCGTGTGTGCCACTTCACTTGGCTTTATGCCACAGGATTCACCACCAGGGTTTGTTTAAGCAACATTGTGGACACACCCTGCTATTCCCAGTATAGCAAAAATGAGCATTCCTGAAAACCCTAGGTACTTATGGGGCAAAAATAAAGGTCTTCAATGTTTTATTTTAATTCATGAGATTCCATCCTTTTCTGAGACTTTTTTGTCCCTATTCCAATCAAGGGTAGGTTTCCCAGGACAGAGTATCCTGGGGTGGCATCCAGTGCCAATTGGGCCATCAGCAGTATTCCCATGTAGCCTCACCCCCAGGGCTTCTTCTCAGAGTATTGCAACCCCATGAAAAAGAGCCCAGAGCAAGGTCAGGACTGTGCTGCTTTAAATCAGTGCCTCATCAGAGTCTTCCTCAGCTGACCCAACAGGAGACGTGCAAAAGCCTGCAGTTCTGAGCAGGCAGCTCTTCAGCCTAATCAGGGGCGCTGCACAAATAAACAAAGTATCTTGCTGGATCTTTCTCTGCCAGTTTTGCTTAACTTGAGCTGGGCAAGTGGTCCCAAAATTAGGACTGTCTGCACAAATGTGTGTCAGAGGTGAAATAATCAGCTTGTGCAATTACTATTGTATGTGCCATAGTTCTCTGCCTACAAACACAAGGCAGCAAGCAAGACTTAAGCCCAGAATATTATGAAAGCCAAAACATGCAAGCAAAGAGAGCCAGAATCCATAACTTAGGCAATAATTGCCTTTTCTGGCCACAAGCAGTGTTTTACAGAGTACTACAAAAACTGGAAGCAGGCACTAGGTCCAAGCCAAAGTCCAGGCAGCACTGCAGCAGGTTATATTGCCAAGGCTGCTCCCCTGCGAGGCTCAGCACACAGCAATGTTCAATCCCTGAGGCTGCCACACAGCCACAGCTGCAGGGGAGCTGTACCCCAGCACTAAAGCTGAATTTTCAAAGAAGTCATCTCTAGAGCCTTTTACTAGATTTTAAATACAAACTGTCATAGACAGAGCTCTACCTGGAGAGGGTTGGTTGGTCAGATACGCTGACTGAAATAACATAATTGAACCATTTAGGCCAAAGATCTCCTACTGCAGATTTGTTGTGAGTCTGCAAAGTCTCTCAGTGGCCCCAAGTTCTGTGAACCATCCAACCTGCCCATCCCTGGGCTGCTAAAATTTAAATGCAAGTATGTTCTTGCACCCACAGCAAGCTCCTTTGGAAGAGCAGTAAAAGAGTTTGCAAAATCAGTGACAAATTGGTTCTATCTTTTTGTGAGTGGTACAGGATGGTCTCAAGTCTGCTCAGCGAGGTGAACTCTTCAACAGCTCTGTTTGGAGCCAGGCTGTAAGAGGACGGAATTTTCCTGCTGTGGGTCTGTTCTAAGTCTGCATTTCACTGCAGGCTACTTTGCTGTTCTTCCTATGGACTTCAGGATGTATGTTCCACCTAGGGAAACAATCTCTTCTTAATTCAACCTCAGCACAGGACATACAGATTGTACTTGCTTCAGCAGGACAGAGTGTTTGTGAACTGTCATTTAACAGAGACACAAATAAAATCCTCAGGTCCTGATACACACTGCCCCTTTAGTCCCTAAATTAGCAAAATTTCAGGCTGGATCCAGATGCTAGTTTTGCAATTGAGCTGTAACTGTGTCATCAGTCATTGCCACCATGGTTTTGTAAAAACTCCACCATGTCCAAAGGTGATTAGGGGATTGAGACATCATTTCTGTGAGGAAAGGCTGAGGGACCTGGGGCTCTTTCACCTGAGAAAACTGAGAGGGGATCTCACCAATGTCTGTCAGTCTCTGAAGGAAGGGTGTCAAGAGGATGGAGCCAGGCTCTTCTTGGTGATGCCAAGCAGGCTGCCCAGAGAGGTTGTGGAGTCTCCCTCATTTTTTATAGCCAAAAGCTGCCTGTAAACAATCCTGAGTGACGTGCTTCAGGGGATGCTGCTTAAGGAGGGAGCTTGGACGAGATGA